>NW_028262403.1:0-212500 GCF_047370975.1 Nipponia nippon
CCACACCAAAGGTGTCGGGACCAGAACCTCTTGCTGCTCTTCCAGTATCCAGGCAACTGCATTCACTGCCCCACAAACGCTGGGGCTGTCTCTTTCTGTACTCTCCCAAAGTCCAATACTATCTGCCTGGGCTGCTGAGCCGGAGCCAGCTCAGCAATAGCAAACGTCCAGGGATTCCTCCCACACCAAAGGTGCCGGCACCAAAAGCTCTTGCTGCTCTTCCAGTATCCAGGCAACCGCATTCACTGCCCCACAAACGCTGGGGCTGTCTCTTTCTGTACTCTCCCAAAGTCCAATACTATCTGCCTGGGCTGCTGAGCCGGAGCCAGCTCAGCAATAGCGAACGTCCAGGGATTCCTCCCACACCAAAGGTGCCGGCACCAAAAGCTCTTGCTGCTCTTCCAGTATCCAGGCAACCGCATTCACTGCCCCACAAACGCTGGGGCTGTCTCTTTCTGTACTCTCCCAAAGTCCAATACTATCTGCCTGGGCTGCTGAGCCGGAGCCAGCTCAGCAATTCCGAACGTCCAGGGATTCCTCCCACACCAAAGGTGCCGGGACCAAAAGCTCTTGCTGCTCTTCCAGTATCCAGGCAACTGCATTCACTGCCCCACAAACGCTGGGGCTGTCTCTTTCTGTACTCTCCCAAAGTCCAATACTATCTGCCTGGGCTGCTGAGCCGGAGCCAGCTCAGCAATTCCGAACGTCCAGGGATTCCTCCCACACCAAAGGTGCCGGGACCAAAAGCTCTTGCTGCTCTTCCAGTATCCAGGCAACTGCATTCACTGCCCCACAAACGCTGGGGCTGTCTCTTTCTGTACTCTCCCAAAGTCCAATACTATCTGCCTGGGCTGCTGAGCCGGAGCCAGCTCAGCAATTCCGAACGTCCAGGGATTCCTCCCACACCAAAGGTGCCGGGACCAAAAGCTCTTGCTGCTCTTCCAGTATCCAGGCAACTGCATTCACTGCCCCACAAACGCTGGGGCTGTCTCTTTCTGTACTCTCCCAAAGTCCAATACTATCTGCCTGGGCTGCTGAGCCGGAGCCAGCTCAGCAATTCCGAACGTCCAGGGATTCCTCCCACACCAAAGGTGCCGGCACCAAAAGCTCTTGCTGCTCTTCCAGTATCCAGGCAACTGCATTCACTGCCCCACAAACGCTGGGGCTGTCTCTTTCTGTACTCTCCCAAAGTCCAATACTATCTGCCTGGGCTGCTGAGCCGGAGCCAGCTCAGCAATAGCGAACGTCCAGGGATTCCTCCCACACCAAAGGTGCCGGCACCAAAAGCTCTTGCTGCTCTTCCAGTATCCAGGCAACCGCATTCACTGCCCCACAAACGCTGGGGCTGTCTCTTTCTGTACTCTCCCAAAGTCCAATACTATCTGCCTGGGCTGCTGAGCCGGAGCCAGCTCAGCAATAGCAAACGTCCAGGGATTCCTCCCACACCAAAGGTGCCGGCACCAAAAGCTCTTGCTGCTCTTCCAGTATCCAGGCAACTGCATTCACTGCCCCACAAACGCTGGGGCTGTCTCTTTCTGTACTCTCCCAAAGTCCAATACTATCTGCCTGGGCTGCTGAGCCGGAGCCAGCTCAGCAATTCCGAACGTCCAGGGATTCCTCCCACACCAAAGGTGCCGGCACCAAAAGCTCTTGCTGCTCTTCCAGTATCCAGGCAACTGCATTCACTGCCCCACAAACGCTGGGGCTGTCTCTTTCTGTACTCTCCCAAAGTCCAATACTATCTGCCTGGGCTGCTGAGCCGGAGCCAGCTCAGCAATTCCGAACGTCCAGGGATTCCTCCCACACCAAAGGTGCCGGCACCAAAAGCTCTTGCTGCTCTTCCAGTATCCAGGCAACTGCATTCACTGCCCCACAAACGCTGGGGCTGTCTCTTTCTGTACTCTCCCAAAGTCCAATACTATCTGCCTGGGCTGCTGAGCCGGAGCCAGCTCAGCAATTCCGAACGTCCAGGGATTCCTCCCACACCAAAGGTGCCGGCACCAAAAGCTCTTGCTGCTCTTCCAGTATCCAGGCAACTGCATTCACTGCCCCACAAACGCTGGGGCTGTCTCTTTCTGTACTCTCCCAAAGTCCAATACTATCTGCCTGGGCTGCTGAGCCGGAGCCAGCTCAGCAATAGCGAACGTCCAGGGATTCCTCCCACACCAAAGGTGCCGGCACCAAAAGCTCTTGCTGCTCTTCCAGTATCCAGGCAACTGCATTCACTGCCCCACAAACGCTGGGGCTGTCTCTTTCTGTACTCTCCCAAAGTCCAATACTATCTGCCTGGGCTGCTGAGCCGGAGCCAGCTCAGCAATTCCGAACGTCCAGGGATTCCTCCCACACCAAAGGTGCCGGGACCAAAAGCTCTTGCTGCTCTTCCAGTATCCAGGCAACTAAACTCACTGCCCCACAAACGCTGGGGCTGTCTCTTTCTGTACTCTCCCAAAGTCCAATACTATCTGCCTGGGCTGCTGAGCCGGAGAAGACGAGCAATAGCAAACGTCCAGGGATTCCTCCCACACCAAAGGTGCCGGGACCAGAATCTCCTGCTGCTCTTCCAGTATCCAGGCAACCGCATTCACTGCCCCACAAACGCTGGGGCTGTCTCTTTCTGTACTCTCCCAAAGTCCAATACTATCTGCCTGGGCTGCTGAGCCGGAGCCAGCTCAGCAATTCCGAACGTCCAGGGATTCCTCCCACACCAAAGGTGCCGGCACCAAAAGCTCTTGCTGCTCTTCCAGTATCCAGGCAACCGCATTCACTGCCCCACAAACGCTGGGGCTGTCTCTTTCTGTACTCTCCCAAAGTCCAATACTATCTGCCTGGGCTGCTGAGCCGGAGCCAGCTCAGCAATAGCGAACGTCCAGGGATTCCTCCCACACCAAAGGTGCCGGCACCAAAAGCTCTTGCTGCTCTTCCAGTATCCAGGCAACTGCATTCACTGCCCCACAAACGCTGGGGCTGTCTCTTTCTGTACTCTCCCAAAGTCCAATACTATCTGCCTGGGCTGCTGAGCCGGAGCCAGCTCAGCAATAGCGAACGTCCAGGGATTCCTCCCACACCAAAGGTGCCGGGACCAAAAGCTCTTGCTGCTCTTCCAGTATCCAGGCAACTGCATTCACTGCCCCACAAACGCTGGGGCTGTCTCTTTCTGTACTCTCCCAAAGTCCAATACTATCTGCCTGGGCCGCTGAGCCGGAGCCAGCTCAGCAATTCCGAACGTCCAGGGATTCCTCCCACACCAAAGGTGCCGGCACCAAAAGCTCTTGCTGCTCTTCCAGTATCCAGGCAACCGCATTCACTGCCCCACAAACGCTGGGGCTGTCTCTTTCTGTACTCTCCCAAAGTCCAATACTATCTACTGTGCGCTGCTCCAGAGCCGACTAGCAATAGCGAACGTCCAGGGATTCCTCCCACACCAAAGGTGCCGGCACCAAAAGCTCTTGCTGCTCTTCCAGTATCCAGGCAACCGCATTCACTGCCCCACAAACGCTGGGGCTGTCTCTTTCTGTACTCTCCCAAAGTCCAATACTATCTGCCTGGGCTGCTGAGCCGGAGCCAGCTCAGCAATTCCGAACGTCCAGGGATTCCTCCCACACCAAAGGTGTCGGGACCAGAACCTCTTGCTGCTCTTCCGGTATCCAGGCAACTAAACTCACTGCCCCACAAACGCTGGGGCTGTATCTTTCAGTACTCTCCCAAAGTCCAATACTATCTGCCTGGGCCGCTGAGCCGGAGAAAACGAGCAATAGCAAACGTCCAGGGATTCCTCCCACACCAAAGGTGCCAGGACCAAAAGCTCTTGCTGCTCTTCCAGTATCCAGGCAACGCATTCACTGCCCCACAAACGCTGGGGCTGTCTCTTTCTGTACTCTCCCAAAGTCCAATACTATCTGCCTGGGCTGCTGAGCCGGAGAAAACGAGCAATAGCAAACGTCCAGGGATTCCTCCCACACCAAAGGTGCCGGCACCAAAAGCTCTTGCTGCTCTTCCAGTATCCAGGCAACTGCATTCACTGCCCCACAAACGCTGGGGCTGTCTCTTTCTGTACTCTCCCAAAGTCCAATACTATCTGCCTGGGCTGCTGAGCCGGAGCCAGCTCAGCAATTCCGAACGTCCAGGGATTCCTCCCACACCAAAGGTGCCGGCACCAAAAGCTCTTGCTGCTCTTCCAGTATCCAGGCAACTGCATTCACTGCCCCACAAACGCTGGGGCTGTCTCTTTCTGTACTCTCCCAAAGTCCAATACTATCTGCCTGGGCTGCTGAGCCGGAGCCAGCTCAGCAATAGCGAACGTCCAGGGATTCCTCCCACACCAAAGGTGCCGGCACCAAAAGCTCTTGCTGCTCTTCCAGTATCCAGGCAACTGCATTCACTGCCCCACAAACGCTGGGGCTGTCTCTTTCTGTACTCTCCCAAAGTCCAATACTATCTGCCTGGGCTGCTGAGCCGGAGCCAGCTCAGCAATTCCGAACGTCCAGGGATTCCTCCCACACCAAAGGTGCCGGCACCAAAAGCTCTTGCTGCTCTTCCAGTATCCAGGCAACTGCATTCACTGCCCCACAAACGCTGGGGCTGTCTCTTTCTGTACTCTCCCAAAGTCCAATACTATCTGCCTGGGCTGCTGAGCCGGAGAAAACGAGCAATAGCAAACGTCCAGGGATTCCTCCCACACCAAAGGTGCCGGCACCAAAAGCTCTTGCTGCTCTTCCAGTATCCAGGCAACTGCATTCACTGCCCCACAAACGCTGGGGCTGTCTCTTTCTGTACTCTCCCAAAGTCCAATACTATCTGCCTGGGCTGCTGAGCCGGAGCCAGCTCAGCAATTCCGAACGTCCAGGGATTCCTCCCACACCAAAGGTGCCGGGACCAAAAGCTCTTGCTGCTCTTCCAGTATCCAGGCAACTGCATTCACTGCCCCACAAACGCTGGGGCTGTCTCTTTCTGTACTCTCCCAAAGTCCAATACTATCTGCCTGGGCTGCTGAGCCGGAGCCAGCTCAGCAATTCCGAACGTCCAGGGATTCCTCCCACACCAAAGGTGCCGGCACCAAAAGCTCTTGCTGCTCTTCCAGTATCCAGGCAACTGCATTCACTGCCCCACAAACGCTGGGGCTGTCTCTTTCTGTACTCTCCCAAAGTCCAATACTATCTGCCTGGGCTGCTGAGCCGGAGCCAGCTCAGCAATAGCGAACGTCCAGGGATTCCTCCCACACCAAAGGTGCCGGCACCAAAAGCTCTTGCTGCTCTTCCAGTATCCAGGCAACTGCATTCACTGCCCCACAAACGCTGGGGCTGTCTCTTTCTGTACTCTCCCAAAGTCCAATACTATCTGCCTGGGCTGCTGAGCCGGAGCCAGCTCAGCAATTCCGAACGTCCAGGGATTCCTCCCACACCAAAGGTGCCGGCACCAAAAGCTCTTGCTGCTCTTCCAGTATCCAGGCAACTGCATTCACTGCCCCACAAACGCTGGGGCTGTCTCTTTCTGTACTCTCCCAAAGTCCAATACTATCTGCCTGGGCCGCTGAGCCGGAGCCTACTAGCAATAGCAAACGTCCAGGGATTCCTCCCACACCAAAGGTGCCGGCACCAAAAGCTCTTGCTGCTCTTCCAGTATCCAGGCAACTGCATTCACTGCCCCACAAACGCTGGGGCTGTCTCTTTCTGTACTCTCCCAAAGTCCAATACTATCTGCCTGGGCTGCTGAGCCGGAGCCAGCTCAGCAATAGCGAACGTCCAGGGATTCCTCCCACACCAAAGGTGCCGGCACCAAAAGCTCTTGCTGCTCTTCCAGTATCCAGGCAACTGCATTCACTGCCCCACAAACGCTGGGGCTGTCTCTTTCTGTACTCTCCCAAAGTCCAATACTATCTGCCTGGGCTGCTGAGCCGGAGCCAGCTCAGCAATTCCGAACGTCCAGGGATTCCTCCCACACCAAAGGTGCCGGCACCAAAAGCTCTTGCTGCTCTTCCAGTATCCAGGCAACTGCATTCACTGCCCCACAAACGCTGGGGCTGTCTCTTTCTGTACTCTCCCAAAGTCCAATACTATCTGCCTGGGCCGCTGAGCCTGCTCTAGCTTCTACCAAGAGCAAACGTCCAGGGATTCCTCCCACACCAAAGGTGCCGGCACCAAAAGCTCTTGCTGCTCTTCCAGTATCCAGGCAACCGCATTCACTGCCCCACAAACGCTGGGGCTGTCTCTTTCTGTACTCTCCCAAAGTCCAATACTATCTGCCTGGGCTGCTGAGCCGGAGCCAGCTCAGCAATTCCGAACGTCCAGGGATTCCTCCCACACCAAAGGTGCCGGCACCAAAAGCTCTTGCTGCTCTTCCAGTATCCAGGCAACTGCATTCACTGCCCCACAAACGCTGGGGCTGTCTCTTTCTGTACTCTCCCAAAGTCCAATACTATCTGCCTGGGCTGCTGAGCCGGAGCCAGCTCAGCAATTCCGAACGTCCAGGGATTCCTCCCACACCAAAGGTGCCGGCACCAAAAGCTCTTGCTGCTCTTCCAGTATCCAGGCAACCGCATTCACTGCCCCACAAACGCTGGGGCTGTCTCTTTCTGTACTCTCCCAAAGTCCAATACTATCTGCCTGGGCTGCTGAGCCGGAGCCAGCTCAGCAATAGCAAACGTCCAGGGATTCCTCCCACACCAAAGGTGCCGGCACCAAAAGCTCTTGCTGCTCTTCCAGTATCCAGGCAACTGCATTCACTGCCCCACAAACGCTGGGGCTGTCTCTTTCTGTACTCTCCCAAAGTCCAATACTATCTGCCTGGGCTGCTGAGCCGGAGCCAGCTCAGCAATTCCGAACGTCCAGGGATTCCTCCCACACCAAAGGTGCCGGGACCAAAAGCTCTTGCTGCTCTTCCAGTATCCAGGCAACTGCATTCACTGCCCCACAAACGCTGGGGCTGTCTCTTTCTGTACTCTCCCAAAGTCCAATACTATCTGCCTGGGCTGCTGAGCCGGAGCCAGCTCAGCAATAGCGAACGTCCAGGGATTCCTCCCACACCAAAGGTGCCGGCACCAAAAGCTCTTGCTGCTCTTCCAGTATCCAGGCAACTGCATTCACTGCCCCACAAACGCTGGGGCTGTCTCTTTCTGTACTCTCCCAAAGTCCAATACTATCTGCCTGGGCTGCTGAGCCGGAGCCAGCTCAGCAATTCCGAACGTCCAGGGATTCCTCCCACACCAAAGGTGCCGGCACCAAAAGCTCTTGCTGCTCTTCCAGTATCCAGGCAACTGCATTCACTGCCCCACAAACGCTGGGGCTGTCTCTTTCTGTACTCTCCCAAAGTCCAATACTATCTGCCTGGGCTGCTGAGCCGGAGCCAGCTCAGCAATTCCGAACGTCCAGGGATTCCTCCCACACCAAAGGTGCCGGCACCAAAAGCTCTTGCTGCTCTTCCAGTATCCAGGCAACTGCATTCACTGCCCCACAAACGCTGGGGCTGTCTCTTTCTGTACTCTCCCAAAGTCCAATACTATCTGCCTGGGCTGCTGAGCCGGAGCCAGCTCAGCAATAGCAAACGTCCAGGGATTCCTCCCACACCAAAGGTGCCGGCACCAAAAGCTCTTGCTGCTCTTCCAGTATCCAGGCAACTGCATTCACTGCCCCACAAACGCTGGGGCTGTCTCTTTCTGTACTCTCCCAAAGTCCAATACTATCTGCCTGGGCTGCTGAGCCGGAGCCAGCTCAGCAATTCCGAACGTCCAGGGATTCCTCCCACACCAAAGGTGCCGGCACCAAAAGCTCTTGCTGCTCTTCCAGTATCCAGGCAACCGCATTCACTGCCCCACAAACGCTGGGGCTGTCTCTTTCTGTACTCTCCCAAAGTCCAATACTATCTGCCTGGGCTGCTGAGCCGGAGCCAGCTCAGCAATAGCGAACGTCCAGGGATTCCTCCCACACCAAAGGTGCCGGCACCAAAAGCTCTTGCTGCTCTTCCAGTATCCAGGCAACTGCATTCACTGCCCCACAAACGCTGGGGCTGTCTCTTTCTGTACTCTCCCAAAGTCCAATACTATCTGCCTGGGCTGCTGAGCCGGCGCCAGGTCAGCAATAGCAAACGTCCAGGGATTCCTCCCACACCAAAGGTGCCGGGACCAAAAGCTCTTGCTGCTCTTCCAGTATCCAGGCAACCGCATTCACTGCCCCACAAACGCTGGGGCTGTCTCTTTCTGTACTCTCCCAAAGTCCAATACTATCTGCCTGGGCTGCTGAGCCGGAGCCAGCTCAGCAATTCCGAACGTCCAGGGATTCCTCCCACACCAAAGGTGCCGGGACCAAAAGCTCTTGCTGCTCTTCCAGTATCCAGGCAACTGCATTCACTGCCCCACAAACGCTGGGGCTGTCTCTTTCTGTACTCTCCCAAAGTCCAATACTATCTGCCTGGGCTGCTGAGCCGGAGCCAGCTCAGCAATAGCGAACGTCCAGGGATTCCTCCCACACCAAAGGTGCCGGCACCAAAAGCTCTTGCTGCTCTTCCAGTATCCAGGCAACCGCATTCACTGCCCCACAAACGCTGGGGCTGTCTCTTTCTGTACTCTCCCAAAGTCCAATACTATCTGCCTGGGCTGCTGAGCCGGAGCCAGCTCAGCAATTCCGAACGTCCAGGGATTCCTCCCACACCAAAGGTGCCGGGACCAAAAGCTCTTGCTGCTCTTCCAGTATCCAGGCAACTGCATTCACTGCCCCACAAACGCTGGGGCTGTCTCTTTCTGTACTCTCCCAAAGTCCAATACTATCTGCCTGGGCTGCTGAGCCGGAGCCAGCTCAGCAATTCCGAACGTCCAGGGATTCCTCCCACACCAAAGGTGCCGGCACCAAAAGCTCTTGCTGCTCTTCCAGTATCCAGGCAACTGCATTCACTGCCCCACAAACGCTGGGGCTGTCTCTTTCTGTACTCTCCCAAAGTCCAATACTATCTGCCTGGGCTGCTGAGCCGGAGCCAGCTCAGCAATTCCGAACGTCCAGGGATTCCTCCCACACCAAAGGTGCCGGCACCAAAAGCTCTTGCTGCTCTTCCAGTATCCAGGCAACTGCATTCACTGCCCCACAAACGCTGGGGCTGTCTCTTTCTGTACTCTCCCAAAGTCCAATACTATCTGCCTGGGCTGCTGAGCCGGAGCCAGCTCAGCAATTCCGAACGTCCAGGGATTCCTCCCACACCAAAGGTGCCGGCACCAAAAGCTCTTGCTGCTCTTCCAGTATCCAGGCAACTGCATTCACTGCCCCACAAACGCTGGGGCTGTCTCTTTCTGTACTCTCCCAAAGTCCAATACTATCTGCCTGGGCTGCTGAGCCGGAGCCAGCTCAGCAATTCCGAACGTCCAGGGATTCCTCCCACACCAAAGGTGCCGGCACCAAAAGCTCTTGCTGCTCTTCCAGTATCCAGGCAACTGCATTCACTGCCCCACAAACGCTGGGGCTGTCTCTTTCTGTACTCTCCCAAAGTCCAATACTATCTGCCTGGGCTGCTGAGCCGGAGCCAGCTCAGCAATTCCGAACGTCCAGGGATTCCTCCCACACCAAAGGTGCCGGCACCAAAAGCTCTTGCTGCTCTTCCAGTATCCAGGCAACTGCATTCACTGCCCCACAAACGCTGGGGCTGTCTCTTTCTGTACTCTCCCAAAGTCCAATACTATCTGCCTGGGCTGCTGAGCCGGAGCCAGCTCAGCAATTCCAAACGTCCAGGGATTCCTCCCACACCAAAGGTGCCGGCACCAAAAGCTCTTGCTGCTCTTCCAGTATCCAGGCAACTGCATTCACTGCCCCACAAACGCTGGGGCTGTCTCTTTCTGTACTCTCCCAAAGTCCAATACTATCTGCCTGGGCTGCTGAGCCGGAGCCAGCTCAGCAATTCCGAACGTCCAGGGATTCCTCCCACACCAAAGGTGCCGGCACCAAAAGCTCTTGCTGCTCTTCCAGTATCCAGGCAACCGCATTCACTGCCCCACAAACGCTGGGGCTGTCTCTTTCTGTACTCTCCCAAAGTCCAATACTATCTGCCTGGGCTGCTGAGCCGGAGCCAGCTCAGCAATAGCGAACGTCCAGGGATTCCTCCCACACCAAAGGTGCCGGCACCAAAAGCTCTTGCTGCTCTTCCAGTATCCAGGCAACTGCATTCACTGCCCCACAAACGCTGGGGCTGTCTCTTTCTGTACTCTCCCAAAGTCCAATACTATCTGCCTGGGCTGCTGAGCCGGAGCCAGCTCAGCAATTCCGAACGTCCAGGGATTCCTCCCACACCAAAGGTGCCGGCACCAAAAGCTCTTGCTGCTCTTCCAGTATCCAGGCAACTGCATTCACTGCCCCACAAACGCTGGGGCTGTCTCTTTCTGTACTCTCCCAAAGTCCAATACTATCTGCCTGGGCCGCTGAGCCGGAGCCGACTAGCAATAGCGAACGTCCAGGGATTCCTCCCACACCAAAGGTGCCGGCACCAAAAGCTCTTGCTGCTCTTCCAGTATCCAGGCAACTGCATTCACTGCCCCACAAACGCTGGGGCTGTCTCTTTCTGTACTCTCCCAAAGTCCAATACTATCTGCCTGGGCTGCTGAGCCGGAGCCAGCTCAGCAATTCCGAACGTCCAGGGATTCCTCCCACACCAAAGGTGCCGGCACCAAAAGCTCTTGCTGCTCTTCCAGTATCCAGGCAACTGCATTCACTGCCCCACAAACGCTGGGGCTGTCTCTTTCTGTACTCTCCCAAAGTCCAATACTATCTGCCTGGGCTGCTGAGCCGGAGCCACGTCGGCAATTCCGAACGTCCAGGGATTCCTCCCACACCAAAGGTGCCGGGACCAAAAGCTCTTGCTGCTCTTCCAGTATCCAGGCAACCGCATTCACTGCCCCACAAACGCTGGGGCTGTCTCTTTCTGTACTCTCCCAAAGTCCAATACTATCTGCCTGGGCTGCTGAGCCGGAGCCAGCTCAGCAATTCCGAACGTCCAGGGATTCCTCCCACACCAAAGGTGCCGGCACCAAAAGCTCTTGCTGCTCTTCCAGTATCCAGGCAACCGCATTCACTGCCCCACAAACGCTGGGGCTGTCTCTTTCTGTACTCTCCCAAAGTCCAATACTATCTGCCTGGGCTGCTGAGCCGGAGCCAGCTCAGCAATAGCAAACGTCCAGGGATTCCTCCCACACCAAAGGTGCCGGCACCAAAAGCTCTTGCTGCTCTTCCAGTATCCAGGCAACTGCATTCACTGCCCCACAAACGCTGGGGCTGTCTCTTTCTGTACTCTCCCAAAGTCCAATACTATCTGCCTGGGCTGCTGAGCCGGAGCCAGCTCAGCAATAGCGAACGTCCAGGGATTCCTCCCACACCAAAGGTGCCGGCACCAAAAGCTCTTGCTGCTCTTCCAGTATCCAGGCAACTGCATTCACTGCCCCACAAACGCTGGGGCTGTCTCTTTCTGTACTCTCCCAAAGTCCAATACTATCTGCCTGGGCTGCTGAGCCGGAGCCAGCTCAGCAATTCCGAACGTCCAGGGATTCCTCCCACACCAAAGGTGCCGGCACCAAAGCTCTTGCTGCTCTTCCAGTATCCAGGCAACTGCATTCACTGCCCCACAAACGCTGGGGCTGTCTCTTTCTGTACTCTCCCAAAGTCCAATACTATCTGCCTGGGCCGCTGAGCCGGAGCCGACGAGCAATAGCGAACGTCCAGGGATTCCTCCCACACCAAAGGTGCCGGCACCAAAAGCTCTTGCTGCTCTTCCAGTATCCAGGCAACCGCATTCACTGCCCCACAAACGCTGGGGCTGTCTCTTTCTGTACTCTCCCAAAGTCCAATACTATCTGCCTGGGCTGCTGAGCCGGAGCCAGCTCAGCAATTCCGAACGTCCAGGGATTCCTCCCACACCAAAGGTGCCGGGACCAAAAGCTCTTGCTGCTCTTCCAGTATCCAGGCAACTGCATTCACTGCCCCACAAACGCTGGGGCTGTCTCTTTCTGTACTCTCCCAAAGTCCAATACTATCTGCCTGGGCTGCTGAGCCGGAGCCAGCTCAGCAATTCCGAACGGCCAGGGATTCCTCCCACACCAAAGGTGCCGGCACCAAAAGCTCTTGCTGCTCTTCCAGTATCCAGGCAACTGCATTCACTGCCCCACAAACGCTGGGGCTGTCTCTTTCTGTACTCTCCCAAAGTCCAATACTATCTGCCTGGGCTGCTGAGCCGGAGCCGACTAGCAATTCCGAACGTCCAGGGATTCCTCCCACACCAAAGGTGCCGGCACCAAAAGCTCTTGCTGCTCTTCCAGTATCCAGGCAACTGCATTCACTGCCCCACAAACGCTGGGGCTGTCTCTTTCTGTACTCTCCCAAAGTCCAATACTATCTGCCTGGGCTGCTGAGCCGGAGCCAGCTCAGCAATTCCGAACGTCCAGGGATTCCTCCCACACCAAAGGTGCCCAAACCAAAAGCTCTTGCTGCTCTTCCAGTATCCAGGCAACCGCATTCACTGCCCCACAAACGCTGGGGCTGTCTCTTTCTGTACTCTCCCAAAGTCCAATACTATCTGCCTGGGCTGCTGAGCCGGAGCCAGCTCAGCAATTCCGAACGTCCAGGGATTCCTCCCACACCAAAGGTGCCGGCACCAAAAGCTCTTGCTGCTCTTCCAGTATCCAGGCAACTGCATTCACTGCCCCACAAACGCTGGGGCTGTCTCTTTCTGTACTCTCCCAAAGTCCAATACTATCTGCCTGGGCTGCTGAGCCGGAGCCAGCTCAGCAATAGCGAACGTCCAGGGATTCCTCCCACACCAAAGGTGCCGGGACCAAAAGCTCTTGCTGCTCTTCCAGTATCCAGGCAACTGCATTCACTGCCCCACAAACGCTGGGGCTGTCTCTTTCTGTACTCTCCCAAAGTCCAATACTATCTGCCTGGGCTGCTGAGCCGGAGCCAGCTCAGCAATTCCGAACGTCCAGGGATTCCTCCCACACCAAAGGTGCCGGCACCAAAAGCTCTTGCTGCTCTTCCAGTATCCAGGCAACCGCATTCACTGCCCCACAAACGCTGGGGCTGTCTCTTTCTGTACTCTCCCAAAGTCCAATACTATCTGCCTGGGCCGCTGAGCCGGAGCCAGCTCAGCAATTCCGAACGTCCAGGGATCCCTCCCACACCAAAGGTGCCGGCACCAAAAGCTCTTGCTGCTCTTCCAGTATCCAGGCAACCGCATTCACTGCCCCACAAACGCTGGGGCTGTCTCTTTCTGTACTCTCCCAAAGTCCAATACGTTCTGCCTGGGCTGCTGAGCCGGAGCCAGCTCAGCAATTCCGAACGTCCAGGGATTCCTCCCACACCAAAGGTGCCGGCACCAAAAGCTCTTGCTGCTCTTCCAGTATCCAGGCAACCGCATTCACTGCCCCACAAACGCTGGGGCTGTCTCTTTCTGTACTCTCCCAAAGTCCAATACTATCTGCCTGGGCTGCTGAGCCGGAGCCTACTAGCAATAGCAAACGTCCAGGGATTCCTCCCACACCAAAGATGCCGGCACCAAAAGCTCTTGCTGCTCTTCCAGTATCCAGGCAACCGCATTCACTGCCCCACAAACGCTGGGGCTGTCTCTTTCTGTACTCTCCCAAAGTCCAATACTATCTGCCTGGGCTGCTGAGCCGGAGCCAGCTCAGCAATAGCAAACGTCCAGGGATTCCTCCCACACCAAAGGTGCCGGCACCAAAAGCTCTTGCTGCTCTTCCAGTATCCAGGCAACTGCATTCACTGCCCCACAAACGCTGGGGCTGTCTCTTTCTGTACTCTCCCAAAGTCCAATACTATCTGCCTGGGCTGCTGAGCCGGAGCCAGCTCAGCAATTCCGAACGTCCAGGGATTCCTCCCACACCAAAGGTGCCGGCACCAAAAAGCTCTTGCTGCTCTTCCAGTATCCAGGCAACCGCATTCACTGCCCCACAAACGCTGGGGCTGTCTCTTTCTGTACTCTCCCAAAGTCCAATACTATCTGCCTGGGCTGCTGAGCCGGAGCCAGCTCAGCAATTCCGAACGTCCAGGGATTCCTCCCACACCAAAGGTGCCGGCACCAAAAGCTCTTGCTGCTCTTCCAGTATCCAGGCAACTGCATTCACTGCCCCACAAACGCTGGGGCTGTCTCTTTCTGTACTCTCCCAAAGTCCAATACTATCTGCCTGGGCTGCTGAGCCGGAGCCAGCTCAGCAATAGCAAACGTCCAGGGATTCCTCCCACACCAAAGGTGCCGGCACCAAAAGCTCTTGCTGCTCTTCCAGTATCCAGGCAACTGCATTCACTGCCCCACAAACGCTGGGGCTGTCTCTTTCTGTACTCTCCCAAAGTCCAATACTATCTGCCTGGGCTGCTGAGCCGGAGCCGACTAGCAATAGCGAACGTCCAGGGATCCCTCCCACACCAAAGGTGCCAGGACCAAAAGCTCTTGCTGCTCTTCCAGTATCCAGGCAACCGCATTCACTGCCCCACAAACGCTGGGGCTGTCTCTTTCTGTACTCTCCCAAAGTCCAATACTATCTGCCTGGGCCGCTGAGCCGGAGCCAACAAGCAATAGCGAACGTCCAGGGATTCCTCCCACACCAAAGGTGCCGGGACAAAAGCTCTTGCTGCTCTTCCAGTATCCAGGCAACTGCATTCACTGCCCCACAAACGCTGGGGCTGTCTCTTTCTGTACTCTCCCAAAGTCCAATACTATCTGCCTGGGCTGCTGAGCCGGAGCCAGCTCAGCAATTCCGAACGTCCAGGGATTCCTCCCACACCAAAGGTGCCGGCACCAAAAGCTCTTGCTGCTCTTCCAGTATCCAGGCAACCGCATTCACTGCCCCACAAACGCTGGGGCTGTCTCTTTCTGTACTCTCCCAAAGTCCAATACTATCTGCCTGGGCTGCTGAGCCGGAGCCAGCTCAGCAATTCCGAACGTCCAGGGATTCCTCCCACACCAAAGGTGCCGGGACCAAAAGCTCTTGCTGCTCTTCCAGTATCCAGGCAACCGCATTCACTGCCCCACAAACGCTGGGGCTGTCTCTTTCTGTACTCTCCCAAAGTCCAATACTATCTGCCTGGGCTGCTGAGCCGGAGCCAGCTCAGCAATTCCGAACGTCCAGGGATTCCTCCCACACCAAAGGTGCCGGCACCAAAAGCTCTTGCTGCTCTTCCAGTATCCAGGCAACCGCATTCACTGCCCCACAAACGCTGGGGCTGTCTCTTTCTGTACTCTCCCAAAGTCCAATACTATCTGCCTGGGCTGCTGAGCCGGAGCCAGCTCAGCAATTCCAAACGTCCAGGGATTCCTCCCACACCAAAGGTGCTGGGACCAGAATCTCTTGCTGCTCTTCCAGTATCCAGGCAACTAAACTCACTGCCCCACAAACGCTGCGGCTGTCTCTTTCTGTACTCTCCCAAAGTCCAATACTATCTGCCTGGGCTGCTGAGCCGGAGACAGCTCAGCAATAGCGAAAGTCCAGGGATTCCTCCCACACCAAAGGTGCCGGGACCAAAAGCTCTTGCTGCTCTTCCAGTATCCAGGCAACTGCATTCACTGCCCCACAAACGCTGGGGGCTGTCTCTTTCTGTACCTTCCCGAAGTTCAATACTATCTGCCTGGGCTGCTGAGCCGGAGCCAGCTCAGCAATAGCAAACGTCCAGGGATTCCTCCCACACCAAAGGTGCCGGCACCAAAAGCTCTTGCTGCTCTTCCAGTATCCAGGCAACTGCATTCACTGCCCCACAAACGCTGGGGCTGTCTCTTTCTGTACTCTCCCAAAGTCCAATACTAGCTGCCTGGGCTGCTGAGCCGGAGCCAGCTCAGCAATTCCGAACGTCCAGGGATTCCTCCCACACCAAAGGTGCCGGCACCAAAAGCTCTTGCTGCTCTTCCAGTATCCAGGCAACTGCATTCACTGCCCCACAAACGCTGGGGCTGTCTCTTTCTGTACTCTCCCAAAGTCCAATACTATCTGCCTGGGCTGCTGAGCCGGAGCCACCTCAGCAATAGCGAACGTCCAGGGATTCCTCCCACACCAAAGGTGCCGGGACCAAAAGCTCTTGCTGCTCTTCCAGTATCCAGGCAACTGCATTCACTGCCCCACAAACGCTGGGGCTGTCTCTTTCTGTACTCTCCCAAAGTCCAATACTATCTGCCTGGGCTGCTGAGCCGGAGCCAGCTCAGCAATTCCGAACGTCCAGGGATTCCTCCCACACCAAAGGTGCCGGCACCAAAAGCTCTTGCTGCTCTTCCAGTATCCAGGCAACTGCATTCACTGCCCCACAAACGCTGGGGCTGTCTCTTTCTGTACTCTCCCAAAGTCCAATACTATCTGCCTGGGCCGCTGAGCCAGAGCCGACTAGCAATAGCGAACGTCCAGGGATTCCTCCCACACCAAAGGTGCCGGGACCAAAAGCTCTTGCTGCTCTTCCAGTATCCAGGCAACCGCATTCACTGCCCCACAAACGCTGGGGCTGTCTCTTTCTGTACTCTCCCAAAGTCCAATACTATCTGCCTGGGCTGCTGAGCCGGAGCCAGCTCAGCAATAGCGAACGTCCAGGGATTCCTCCCACACCAAAGGTGCCGGCACCAAAAGCTCTTGCTGCTCTTCCAGTATCCAGGCAACCGCATTCACTGCCCCACAAACGCTGGGGCTGTCTCTTTCTGTACTCTCCCAAAGTCCAATACTATCTGCCTGGGCTGCTGAGCCGGAGCCAGCTCAGCAATTCCGAACGTCCAGGGATTCCTCCCACACCAAAGGTGCCGGGACCAAAAGCTCTTGCTGCTCTTCCAGTATCCAGGCAACCGCATTCACTGCCCCACAAACGCTGGGGCTGTCTCTTTCTGTACTCTCCCAAAGTCCAATACTATCTGCCTGGGCTGCTGAGCCGGAGCCAGCTCAGCAATTCCGAACGTCCAGGGATTCCTCCCACACCAAAGGTGCCGGCACCAAAAGCTCTTGCTGCTCTTCCAGTATCCAGGCAACTGCATTCACTGCCCCACAAACGCTGGGGCTGTCTCTTTCTGTACTCTCCCAAAGTCCAATACTATCTGCCTGGGCTGCTGAGCCAGAGCCGACCAGCAATAGCGAACGTCCAGGGATTCCTCCCACACCAAAGGTGCCGGGACCAAAAGCTCTTGCTGCTCTTCCAGTATCCAGGCAACCGCATTCACTGCCCCACAAACGCTGGGGCTGTCTCTTTCTGTACTCTCCCAAAGTCCAATACTATCTGCCTGGGCCGCTGAGCCAGAGCCAGCTCAGCAATTCCGAACGTCCAGGGATTCCTCCCACACCAAAGGTGCCGGCACCAAAAGCTCTTGCTGCTCTTCCAGTATCCAGGCAACCGCATTCACTGCCCCACAAACGCTGGGGCTGTCTCTTTCTGTACTCTCCCAAAGTCCAATACTATCTGCCTGGGCTGCTGAGCCGGAGCCAGCTCAGCAATTCCGAACGTCCAGGGATTCCTCCCACACCAAAGGTGCCGGCACCAAAAGCTCTTGCTGCTCTTCCAGTATCCAGGCAACCGCATTCACTGCCCCACAAACGCTGGGGCTGTCTCTTTCTGTACTCTCCCAAAGTCCAATACTATCTGCCTGGGCTGCTGAGGCGGAGCCAGCTCAGCAATAGCGAACGTCCAGGGATTCCTCCCACACCAAAGGTGCCGGGACCAAAAGCTCTTGCTGCTCTTCCAGTATCCAGGCAACTAAACTCACTGCCCCACAAACGCTGGGGCTGTCTCTTTCTGTACTCTCCCAAAGTCCAATACTATCTGCCTGGGCTGCTGAGCCGGAGAAAACGAGCAATAGCAAACGTCCAGGGATTCCTCCCACACCAAAGGTGCCGGCACCAAAAGCTCTTGCTGCTCTTCCAGTATCCAGGCAACTGCATTCACTGCCCCACAAACGCTGGGGCTGTCTCTTTCTGTACTCTCCCAAAGTCCAATACTAGCTGCCTGGGCTGCTGAGCCGGAGCCAGCTCAGCAATAGCGAACGTCCAGGGATTCCTCCCACACCAAAGGTGCCGGCACCAAAAGCTCTTGCTGCTCTTCCAGTATCCAGGCAACCGCATTCACTGCCCCACAAACGCTGGGGCTGTCTCTTTCTGTACTCTCCCAAAGTCCAATACTATCTGCCTGGGCTGCTGAGCCGGAGCCAGCTCAGCAATTCCCGAACGTCCAGGGATTCCTCCCACACCAAAGGTGCCGGCACCAAAAGCTCTTGCTGCTCTTCCAGTATCCAGGCAACTGCATTCACTGCCCCACAAACGCTGGGGCTGTCTCTTTCTGTACTCTCCCAAAGTCCAATACTAGCTGCCTGGGCTGCTGAGCCGGAGCCAGCTCAGCAATTCCGAACGTCCAGGGATTCCTCCCACACCAAAGGTGCCGGCACCAAAAGCTCTTGCTGCTCTTCCAGTATCCAGGCAACCGCATTCACTGCCCCACAAACGCTGGGGCTGTCTCTTTCTGTACTCTCCCAAAGTCCAATACTATCTGCCTGGGCTGCTGAGCCGGAGCCAGCTCAGCAATTCCGAACGTCCAGGGATTCCTCCCACACCAAAGGTGCCGGCACCAAAAGCTCTTGCTGCTCTTCCAGTATCCAGGCAACCGCATTCACTGCCCCACAAACGCTGGGGCTGTCTCTTTCTGTACTCTCCCAAAGTCCAATACTATCTGCCTGGGCTGCTGAGCCGGAGCCAGCTCAGCAATTCCGAACGTCCAGGGATTCCTCCCACACCAAAGGTGCCGGCACCAAAAGCTCTTGCTGCTCTTCCAGTATCCAGGCAACCGCATTCACTGCCCCACAAACGCTGGGGCTGTCTCTTTCTGTACTCTCCCAAAGTCCAATACTATCTGCCTGGGCTGCTGAGCCGGAGCCAGCTCAGCAATTCCGAACGTCCAGGGATTCCTCCCACACCAAAGGTGCCGGGACCAAAAGCTCTTGCTGCTCTTCCAGTATCCAGGCAACTGCATTCACTGCCCCACAAACGCTGGGGCTGTCTCTTTCTGTACTCTCCCAAAGTCCAATACTATCTGCCTGGGCTGCTGAGCCGGAGCCTACTAGCAATAGCAAACGTCCAGGGATTCCTCCCACACCAAAGGTGCCAGGACCAAAAGCTCTTGCTGCTCTTCCAGTATCCAGGCAACTGCATTCACTGCCCCACAAACGCTGGGGCTGTCTCTTTCTGTACTCTCCCAAAGTCCAATACTAGCTGCCTGGGCTGCTGAGCCGGAGCCAGCTCAGCAATTCCGAACGTCCAGGGATTCCTCCCACACCAAAGGTGCCGGCACCAAAAGCTCTTGCTGCTCTTCCAGTATCCAGGCAACCGCATTCACTGCCCCACAAACGCTGGGGCTGTCTCTTTCTGTACTCTCCCAAAGTCCAGTACTATCTGCCTGGGCCGCTGAGTCGGAGAAAACGAGCAATAGCTAACGTCCAGGGATTCCTCCCACACCAAAGGTGCCGGCACCAAAAGCTCTTGCTGCTCTTCCAGTATCCAGGCAACTGCATTCACTGCCCCACAAACGCTGGGGCTGTCTCTTTCTGTACTCTCCCAAAGTCCAATACTATCTGCCTGGGCTGCTGAGCCGGAGCCAGCTCAGCAATTCCGAACGTCCAGGGATTCCTCCCACACCAAAGGTGCCGGGACCAAAAGCTCTTGCTGCTCTTCCAGTATCCAGGCAACTGCATTCACTGCCCCAC
Source organism: Nipponia nippon (assembly GCF_047370975.1). Classification (NCBI taxonomy): domain Eukaryota; kingdom Metazoa; phylum Chordata; class Aves; order Pelecaniformes; family Threskiornithidae; genus Nipponia; species Nipponia nippon. The sequence continues at coordinate 19,678 of NW_028262403.1, forward strand.
AAACGCTGGGGCTGTCTCTTTCTGTACTCTCCCAAAGTCCAATACTATCTGCCTGGGCTGCTGAGCCGGAGCCAGCTCAGCAATTCCGAACGTCCAGGGATTCCTCCCACACCAAAGGTGCCGGCACCAAAAGCTCTTGCTGCTCTTCCAGTATCCAGGCAACCGCATTCACTGCCCCACAAACGCTGGGGCTGTCTCTTTCTGTACTCTCCCAAAGTCCAATACTATCTGCCTGGGCTGCTGAGCCGGAGCCAGCTCAGCAATAGCGAACGTCCAGGGATTCCTCCCACACCAAAGGTGCCGGCACCAAAAGCTCTTGCTGCTCTTCCAGTATCCAGGCAACTGCATTCACTGCCCCACAAACGCTGGGGCTGTCTCTTTCTGTACTCTCCCAAAGTCCAATACTATCTGCCTGGGCTGCTGAGCCGGAGCCAGCTCAGCAATTCCGAACGTCCAGGGATTCCTCCCACACCAAAGGTGCCGGGACCAAAAGCTCTTGCTGCTCTTCCAGTATCCAGGCAACTAAACTCACTGCCCCACAAACGCTGGGGCTGTCTCTTTCTGTACTCTCCCAAAGTCCAATACTATCTGCCTGGGCCGCTGAGCCGGAGAAAACGAGCAATAGCAAACGTCCAGGGATTCCTCCCACACCAAAGGTGCCGGCACCAAAAGCTCTTGCTGCTCTTCCAGTATCCAGGCAACCGCATTCACTGCCCCACAAACGCTGGGGCTGTCTCTTTCTGTACTCTCCCAAAGTCCAATACTATCTGCCTGGGCTGCTGAGCCGGAGCCAGCTCAGCAATTCCGAACGTCCAGGGATTCCTCCCACACCAAAGGTGCCGGGACCAAAAGCTCTTGCTGCTCTTCCAGTATCCAGGCAACCGCATTCACTGCCCCACAAACGCTGGGGCTGTCTCTTTCTGTACTCTCCCAAAGTCCAATACTATCTGCCTGGGCTGCTGAGCCAGAGCCACCTCAGCAATAGCGAACGTCCAGGGATTCCTCCCACACCAAAGGTGCCGGCACCAAAAGCTCTTGCTGCTCTTCCAGTATCCAGGCAACTGCATTCACTGCCCCACAAACGCTGGGGCTGTCTCTTTCTGTACTCTCCCAAAGTCCAATACTATCTGCCTGGGCTGCTGAGCCGGAGCCAGCTCAGCAATTCCGAACATCCAGGGATTCCTCCCACACCAAAGGTGCCGGCACCAAAAGCTCTTGCTGCTCTTCCAGTATCCAGGCAACTGCATTCACTGCCCCACAAACGCTGGGGCTGTCTCTTTCTGTACTCTCCCAAAGTCCAATACTATCTGCCTGGGCTGCTGAGCCGGAGCCAGCTCAGCAATTCCGAACGTCCAGGGATTCCTCCCACACCAAAGGTGCCGGCACCAAAAGCTCTTGCTGCTCTTCCAGTATCCAGGCAACTGCATTCACTGCCCCACAAACGCTGGGGCTGTCTCTTTCTGTACTCTCCCAAAGTCCAATACTATCTGCCTGGGCTGCTGAGCCGGAGCCAGCTCAGCAATTCCGAACGTCCAGGGATTCCTCCCACACCAAAGGTGCCGGCACCAAAAGCTCTTGCTGCTCTTCCAGTATCCAGGCAACTGCATTCACTGCCCCACAAACGCTGGGGCTGTCTCTTTCTGTACTCTCCCAAAGTCCAATACTATCTGCCTGGGCCGCTGAGCCGGAGACGAGTAGCAATAGCAAACGTCCAGGGATTCCTCCCACACCAAAGGTGCCGGCACCAAAAGCTCTTGCTGCTCTTCCAGTATCCAGGCAACTGCATTCACTGCCCCACAAACGCTGGGGCTGTCTCTTTCTGTACTCTCCCAAAGTCCAATACTATCTGCCTGGGCTGCTGAGCCGGAGCCAGCTCAGCAATAGCTAACGTCCAGGGATTCCTCCCACACCAAAGGTGCCAGGACAAAAAGCTCTTGCTGCTCTTCCAGTATCCAGGCAACCGCATTCACTGCCCCACAAACGCTGGGGCTGTCTCTTTCTGTACTCTCCCAAAGTCCAATACTATCTGCCTGGGCTGCTGAGCCGGAGCCAGCTCAGCAATTCCGAACGTCCAGGGATTCCTCCCACACCAAAGGTGCCGGCACCAAAAGCTCTTGCTGCTCTTCCAGTATCCAGGCAACTGCATTCACTGCCCCACAAACGCTGGGGCTGTCTCTTTCTGTACTCTCCCAAAGTCCAATACTATCTGCCTGGGCTGCTGAGCCGGAGCCAGCTCAGCAATTCCGAACGTCCAGGGATTCCTCCCACACCAAAGGTGCCGGGACAAAAAGCTCTTGCTGCTCTTCCAGTATCCAGGCAACTGCATTCACTGCCCCACAAACGCTGGGGCTGTCTCTTTCTGTACTCTCCCAAAGTCCAATACTATCTGCCTGGGCTGCTGAGCCGGAGCCAGCTCAGCAATTCCGAGACGTCCAGGGATTCCTCCCACACCAAAGGTGCCGGCACCAAAAGCTCTTGCTGCTCTTCCGAGTATCCAGAGCAACCGCATTCACTGCCCCACAAACGCTGGGGCTGTCATCTTTCTGTACTCTCCCAAAGAGTCCAATACTATCTGCCTGGGCTGCTGAGCCGGCGCCTCTAGCTTCTAGCAATTCCGAACGTCCATGGATTCCTCCCACAATTCAAAGGTGCCGGGACCAAAAGCTCTTTGCTGCTCTTCCCAGTATCCAGGCAACCGCATTCACTGCCCCAAAAACGCTGGCGCTGTCTCTTTCTGTACTCTCCCAAATATCCAATACTATCTGCCTGGGCTGCTGAGCCGGAGCCAGCTCAGCAATTCCGAACGTCCAGGGATTCCTCCCACACCAAAGGTGCCAGGACCAAAAGCTCTTGCTGCTCTTCCAGTATCCAGGCAACCGCATTCACTGCCCCACAAACGCTGGGGCTGTCTCTTTCTGGACTCTCCCAAAGTCCAATACTATCTGCCTGGGCTGCTGAGCCGGAGCCGACCAGCAATTCCGAACGTCCAGGGATTCCTCCCACACCAAAGGTGCCGGCACCAAAAGTGCTCTTGCTGCTCTTCCAGTATCCAGGCAACTGCATTCACTGCCCCACAAACGCTGGGGCTGTCTCTTTCTGGACTCTCCCAAAGTCCAATACTAGCTGCCTGGGCTGCTGGTCCAGAGCCAGCTCACCAATTCCGAACGTCCAGGGATTCCTCCCACACCAAAGGTGCCCAAACCAAAAGCTCTTGCTGCTCTTCCAGTATCCAGGCAACTGCATTCACTGCCCCACAAACGCTGGGGCTGTCTCTTTCTGTACTCTCCCAAAGTCCAATACTATCTGCCTGGGCACTGCTGGGTCAGAGCCAGCTCAGCAATTCTGGAACGTCCAGGGATTCCTCCCACACCAAAGGTGCCGGGACCAAAAGCTCTTGCTGCTCTTCCAGTATCCAGGCAACCGCATTCACTAATGTGGCCCCACAAACGCTGGGGCTGGTGGGGTCTTTCTGTACTCTCCCAAAGTCCAATACTATCTGCCTGGGCTGCTGAGCCAGAGCCGACCAGCAATTCCAAACGTCCAGGGATTCCTCCCACACCAAAGGTGCCGGCACCAAAAGCTCTTGCTGCTCTTCCAGTATCCAGGCAACTAAACTCACTGCCCCACAAACGCTGGGGCTGTCTCTTTCTCTACTCTCCCAAAGTCCAATACGTTCTGCCTGGGCCGCTGAGCCAGAGCCGACCAGCAATTCCGAACGTCCAGGGATTCCTCCCACACCAAAGGTGCCCAAACCAAAAGCTCTTGCTGCTCTTCCAGTATCCAGGCAAGCGCATTCACTGCCCCACAAACGCTGGGGCTGTCTCTTTCTCTACTCTCCCTAAGTCCAATACGTTCTGCCTGGACTGCTGAGCCGGAGCCACCTCAGCAATTCCGAACGTCCAGGTATTCCTCCCACTCAAAGGTGTCGGGACGGTAAGCTCTTGCTGCTCTTCCAGTATCCAGACAACTAAACTCACTGCCCCACAAACGCTAGGGCTGTCTCTTTCTGTATTATCCAAAATCCAATACTATCTGTTGTGCGCTGCTCCAGAGCCGACTAGCAATAGAGAATGTCCAGGGATTCCTCCCACACCAAAGGTGCTGGCACCAAAAGCTCTTGCTGCTCTTCCAGTATCCAGGCAACTAAACTCACTGCCCCACAAACGCTGGGGCTGTCTCTTTCTGGACTCTCCCAAAGTCCAATACTATCTGCCTGGGCTGCTGGTCCGGAGCCAGCTCACCAATTCGAACATCGAGGGATTCCTCCCAGACCAAAGGTACCGGCACCAAAAGCTCTTGCTGCTCTTCCAGCATCCAGGGAACCGCATTCACTGCCCCACAAACGCTGGGGCTGTCTCTTTCTCTACTCTCCCAAAGTCCAATACGTTCTGCCTGGACTGCTGAGCCGGAGCCACCTCAGCAATTCCGAACGTCCAGGGATTCCTCCCACTCAAAGGTGCCGGCACCAAAAGCTCTTGCTGCTCTTCCAGTATCCAGGCAACTGCATTCACTGCCCCACAAACGCTGGGGCTGTCTCTTTCTGGACTCTCCCAAAGTCCAATACTATCTGCCTGGGCTGCTGGTCCGGAGCCAGCTCACCAATTCGAACATCGAGGGATTCCTCCCAGACCAAAGGTACCGGCACCAAAAGCTCTTGCTGCTCTTCCAGTATCCAGGCAACCGCATTCACTGCCCCACAAACGCTGGGGCTGTCTCTTTCTGGACTCTCCCAAAGTCCAGTAATATCTGCCTGGGCCGCTGAGCCAGAGAAAACGAGCAATAGCTAACGTCCAGGGATTCCTCCCACACCAAAGGTGCCCAAACCAAAAGCTCTTGCTGCTCTTCCAGCATCCAGGGAACCGCATTCACTGCCCCACAAACGCTGCGGCGGTCTCTTCTCTCTACGCTCCCAAAGTCCAAGACGTCCTGCCTGGACTGCTGAGCCGGAGCCACCTCAGCAATTCCGAACGTCCAGGGATTCCTCCCACTCAAAGGTGCCGGAACCAAAAGCTCTTGCTGCTCTTCCAGTATCCAGGCAACTGCATTCACTGCCCCACAAACGCTGGGGCTGTCTCTTTCTGGACTCTCCCAAAGCCCAATATGTTCTGCCTGGGCTGCTGAGCCAGAGCCGACCAGCAATAGCGAAAGTCCAGGGATTCCTCCCACACCAAAGGTGCCGGGACCAAAAGCTCTTGCTGCTCTTCCAGTATCCAGGCAGCTGCATTCACTGCCCCACAAACGCTGGGGCTGTCTCTTTCTCTACTCTCCCAAAGTCCAGTACTATCTGCCTGGGCCGCTGAGCCAGAGAAAACGAGCAATAGCTAACGTCCAGGGATTCCTCCCACACCAAAGGTGCCCAAACCAAAAGCTCTTGCTGCTCTTCCAGTATCCAGGCAACCGCATTCACTGCCCCACAAACGCTGGGGCTGTCTCTTTCTCTACTCTCCCAAAGTCCAATACTAGCTGCCTGGGCCGCTGAGCTGGAGCCGACCAGCAATTCCGAACGTCCAGGGATTCCTCCCACACCAAAGGTGCCGGGACCAAAAGCTCTTGCTGCTCTTCCAGTATCCAGGCAACCGCATTCACTGCCCCACAAACGCTGTGGCTGTCTCTTTGTCTACTCTCCCAAAGTCCAATACTATCTGCCTGGGCTGCTGAGCCAGAGCCGACCAGCAATTCCAAACGTCCAGGGATTCCTCCCACACCAAAGGTGCCGGGACCAAAAGCTCTTGCTGCTCTTCCAGTATCCAGGCAACTAAACTCACTGCCCCACAAACGCTGGGGCTCTCTCTTTCTCTACTCTCCCAAAGTCCAATACGTTCTGCCTGGGCCGCTGCTGAGCCAGAGCCGACCAGCAATTCCGAACGTCCAGGGATTCCTCCCACACCAAAGGTGCCCAAACCAAAAGCTCTTGCTGCTCTTCCAGTATCCAGGCAAGCGCATTCACTGCCCCACAAACGCTGGGGCTGTCTCTTTCTGGACTCTCTCAAAGTCCAATACTATCTGCTGTGCACTGCTCCAGAGTCGACTAGCAATAGCGAACGTCCAGGGATTCCTCCCACACCAAAGGTGCCGGGACCAAAAGCTCTTGCTGCTCTTCCAGTATCCAGGCAAGCGTATTCACTGCCCCACAAACGCTGTGGCTGTCTCTTTCTCTACTCTCCCAAAGTCCAATACTAGCTGCCTGGGCCGCTGAGCCAGAGCCGACCAGCAATTCCGAACGTCCAGGGATTCCTCCCACACCAAAGGTGCCCAAACCAAAAGCTCTTGCTGCTCTTCCAGTATCCAGGCAGCCGCATTCACTGCCCCACAAACGCTGGGGCTGTCTCTTTCTGTACTCTCCCAAAGCACAATACGTTCTGCCTGGGCTGCTGAGGCAGAGCCGACTCAGCAATAGCGCGAAAGTCCAGGGATGCCCCTCCCACACCAAAGGTGCCAGGATTAAAAGCTTTCCTTTTTGCTGCTCTTCCAGTATCTAGGCAAACGCATTCACTGCCCCACAAACGCTGGGGCTGTCTCTTTCTGGACTCTCCCAAAGTCCAGTACTATCTGCTGTGCGCTGCTCCAGAGCCGACTAGCAATAGCTAACGTCCAGGGATTCCTCCCACACCAAAGGTGCCGGCACCAAAAGCTCTTGCTGCTGTTCCAGTATCCAGGCAACCGCATCCACTGCCCCACAAACGCTGGGGCTGTCCCTTTCTCTACTCTCCCAAAGTCCAATACGTTCTGCCTGGGCCGCTGAGCCGGAGCCGACCAGCAATTCCGAACGTCCAGGGACACTCCTAGCCACACCAAAGGTGCCGGCACCAAAAGCTCTTGCTGCTCTTCCAGTATCCAGGCAAGCGCATTCACTGCCCCACAAACGCTGGGGCTGTCTCTTTCTGGACTCTCCCAAAGTCCAATACTATCTGCTCTGCACTTCTCCAGAGTCGACTAGCAATAGCAAACTTCCAGATATTCCTCCCACACCAAAGGTGCCGGGACCAAAAGCTCTTGCTGCTATTCCAGTATCCAGGCAACCGCATTCACTGCCCCACAAACGCTGGGGCTGTCTCTTTCTCTACTCTCCCAAAGTCCAATACTATCTGCCTGGGCTGCTGAGCCAGAGCCGACCAGCAATTCCAAACGTCCAGGGATTCCTCCCACACCAAAGGTGCCGGGACCAAAAGCTCTTGCTGCTCTTCCAGTATCCAGGCAACTAAACTCACTGCCCCACAAACGCTGGGGCTGTCTCTTTCTCTACTCTCCCAAAGTCCAATACGTTCTGCCTGGGCCGCTGAGCCAGAGCCGACCAGCAATTCCGAACGTCCAGGGATTCCTCCCACACCAAAGGTGCCCAAACCAAAAGCTCTTGCTGCTCTTCCAGTATCCAGGCAAGCGCATTCACTGCCCCACAAACGCTGGGGCTGTCTCTTTCTGGACTCTCCCAAAGTCCAATACTATCTGCTGTGCACTGCTCCAGAGTCGACTAGCAATAGCGAACGTGCAGGGATTCCTCCCACACCAAAGGTGCCGGGACCAAAAGCTCTTGCTGCTCTTCCAGTATCCAGGCAGCCGCATTCACTGCCCCACAAACGCTGGGGCTGTCTCTTTCTGTACTCTCCCAAAGTCCAGTACTATCTGCCTGGGCCGCTGAGCCAGAGAAAACGAGCAATAGCTAACGTCCAGGGATTCCTCCCACACCAAAGGTGCCCAAACCAAAAGCTCTTGCTGCTCTTCCAGTATCCTTGTGGCAACCGTGACTACTGCCCCACAAACGCTGGGGCTGTCTCTTTCTCTACTCTCCCAAAGTCCAATACTAGCTGCCTGGGCTGCTGAGCCGGAGCCAGCTCAGCAATTCCGAACGTCCAGGGATTCCTCCCACTCAAAGGTGCCGGGACCAAAAGCTCTTGCTGCTCTTCCAGTATCCAGACAACTAAACTCACTGCCCCACAAACGCTAGGGCTGTCTCTTTCTGTATTATCCAAAATCCAATACTATCTGTTGTGCGCTGCTCCAGAGCCGACTAGCAATAGAGAATGTCCAGGGATTCCTCCCACACCAAAGGTGCTGGCACCAAAAGCTCTTGCTGCTCTTCCAGTATCCAGGCAACTAAACTCACTGCCCCACAAACGCTGGGGCTGTCTCTTTCTGTACTCTCCCAAAGTCCAATACTATCTGCCTGGGCTGCTGGTCCGGAGCCAGCTCACCAATTCCGAACATCGAGGGATTCCTCCCAGACCAAAGGTGCCGGCACCAAAAGCTCTTGCTGCTCTTCCAGTATCCAGGCAACCGCATTCACTGCCCCACAAACGCTGGGGCTGTCTCTTTCTGGACTCTCCCAAAGTCCAGTACTATCTGCCTGGGCCGCTGAGCCAGAGAAAACGAGCAATAGCTAACGTCCAGGGATTCCTCCCACACCAAAGGTGCCCAAACCAAAAGCTCTTGCTGCTCTTCCAGCATCCAGGCAACCGCATTCACTGCCCCACAAACGCTGGGGCTGTCTCTTTCTCTACTCTCCCAAAGTCCAATACGTTCTGCCTGGACTGCTGAGCCGGAGCCACCTCAGCAATTCCGAACTTCCAGGTATTCCTCCCACACCAAAGGTGCCGGCACCAAAAGCTCTTGCTGCTCTTCCAGTATCCAGGCAACTGCATTCACTGCCCCACAAACGCTGGGGCTGTCTCTTTCTGGACTCTCCCAAAGTCCAATACTCTCTGCCTGGGCTGCTGAGCCGGAGCCGACCAGCAATAGCTAACGTCCAGGGATTCCTCCCACACCAAAGGTGCCGGCACCAAAAGCTCTTGCTGCTCTTCCAGTATCCAGGCAACCGCATTCACTGCCCCACAAACGCTGGGGCTGTCTCTTTCTGGACTCTCCCAAAGTCCTATATGTTCTGCCTGGGCCGCTGAGCCGGAGCCGACCAGCAATTCCGAACGTCCAGGGATTCCTCCCACACCAAAGGTGCCGGCACCAAAAGCTCTTGCTGCTCTTCCAGTATCCAGGCAACCGTATTCACTGCCCCACAAACGCTGGGGCTGTCTCTTTCTGTACTCTCCCAAAGTCCAATACTATCTGCCTGGGCTGCTGAGCCAGAGCCAGCCCAGCAATTCCGAACGTCCAGGGATTCCTCCCACACCAAAGGTGCCGGCACCAAAAGCTCTTGCTGCTCTTCCAGTATCCAGGCAACTGCATTCACTGCCCCACAAACGCTGGGCTGTCTCTTTCTGTACTCTCCCAAAGTCCAATACGTTCTGCCTGGGCCGCTGAGCCAGAGCCGACCAGCAATAGCGAAAGTCCAGGGATTCCTCCCACACCAAAGGTGCCCAACCCAAAAGCTCTTGCTGCTCTTCCAGTATCCAGGCAAGCGCATTCACTGCCCCACAAACGCTGGGGCTGTCTCTTTCTGGACTCTCCCAAAGTCCAATACTATCTTGCCTGTACACTGCTGAGCCGGAGCTACCTCAGCAATAGCGAACGTCCAGGGATTCCTCCCACACCAAAGGTGCCGGGACCAAAAGCTCTTGCTGCTCTTCCAGTATCCAGGCAACTGCATTCACTGCCCCACAAACGCTGGGGCTGTCTCTTTCTCTACTCTCCCAAAGTCCAATACTATCTGCCTGGGCCGCTGAGCAGGAGCCAACTCAGCAATTCCGAACGTCCAGGGATTCCTCCCACACCAAAGGTGCCGGGACCAAAAGCTCTTGCTGCTCTTCCAGTATCCAGGCAACCGCATTCACTGCCCCACAAACGCTGGGGCTGTCTCTTTCTGGACTCTCCCAAAGTCCAATACTATCTGCCTGGGCTGCTGAGCCGGAGCCAGCTCAGCAATTCCGAACGTCCAGGGATTCCTCCCACACCAAAGGTGCCGGCACCAAAAGCTCTTGCTGCTCTTCCAGTATCCAGGCAACTGCATTCACTGCCCCACAAACGCTGGGGCTGTCTCTTTCTGTACTCTCCCAAAGTCCAATACTATCTGCCTGGGCTGCTGAGCCAGAGCCAGCTCAGCAATAGCGAACGTCCAGGGATTCCTCCCACACCAAAGGTGCCGGCACCAAAAGCTCTTGCTGCTCTTCCAGTATCCAGGCAACCGCATTCACTGCCCCACAAACGCTGGGGCTGTCTCTTTCTGGACTCTCCCAAAGTCCAATACTAACTGCCTGGGCTGCTGAGCCGGAGCCAGCTCAGCAATTCCGAACGTCCAGGGATTCCTCCCACACCAAAGGTGCCGGCACCAAAAGCTCTTGCTGCTCTTCCAGTATCCAGGCAACCGCATTCACTGCCCCACAAACGCTGGGGCTGTCTCTTTCTGGACTCTCCCAAAGTCCAATACTATCTGCCTGGGCTGCTGAGCCAGAGCCAGCTCAGCAATTCCGAACGTCCAGGGATTCCTCCCACACCAAAGGTGCCGGCACCAAAAGCTCTTGCTGCTCTTCCAGTATCCAGGCAACTGCATTCACTGCCCCACAAACGCTGGGGCTGTCTCTTTCTGTACTCTCCCAAAGTCCAATACTATCTGCCTGGGCTGCTGAGCCAGAGCCAGCTCAGCAATTCCAAACGTCCAGGGATTCCTCCCACACCAAAGGTGCCGGGACCAAAAGCTCTTGCTGCTCTTCCAGTATCCAGGCAACTGCATTCACTGCCCCACAAACGCTGGGGCTGTCTCTTTCTGTACTCTCCCAAAGTCCAATACTATCTGCCTGGGCTGCTGAGCCGGAGCCAGCTCACCAATTCCGAACGTCCAGGGATTCCTCCCACACCAAAGGTGCCCAAACCAAAAGCTCTTGCTGCTCTTCCAGTATCCAGGCAACCGCATTCACTGCCCCACAAACGCTGGGGCTGTCTCTTTCTGGACTCTCCCAAAGTCCAATACTAGCTGCCTGGGCTGCTGAGCCGGAGCCAGCTCAGCAATTCCGAACGTCCAGGGATTCCTCCCACACCAAAGGTGCCGGCACCAAAAGCTCTTGCTGCTCTTCCAGTATCCAGGCAACTGCATTCACTGCCCCACAAACGCTGGGGCTGTCTCTTTCTGTACTCTCCCAAAGTCCAATACTATCTGCCTGGGCTGCTGAGCCAGAGCCAGCTCAGCAATAGCGAACGTCCAGGGATTCCTCCCACACCAAAGGTGCCGGCACCAAAAGCTCTTGCTGCTCTTCCAGTATCCAGGCAACTGCATTCACTGCCCCACAAACGCTGGGGCTGTCTCTTTCTGTACTCTCCCAAAGTCCAATACTATCTGCCTGGGCTGCTGAGCCGGAGCCAGCTCACCAATTCCGAACGTCCAGGGATTCCTCCCACACCAAAGGTGCCGGCACCAAAAGCTCTTGCTGCTCTTCCAGTATCCAGGCAACCGCATTCACTGCCCCACAAACGCTGGGGCTGTCTCTTTCTGTACTCTCCCAAAGTCCAATACTATCTGCCTGGGCTGCTGAGCCGGAGCCAGCTCAGCAATTCCGAACGTCCAGGGATTCCTCCCACACCAAAGGTGCCGGCACCAAAAGCTCTTGCTGCTCTTCCAGTATCCAGGCAACCGCATTCACTGCCCCACAAACGCTGGGGCTGTCTCTTTCTGTACTCTCCCAAAGTCCAATACTATCTGCCTGGGCTGCTGAGCCGGAGCCAGCTCAGCAATTCCGAACGTCCAGGGATTCCTCCCACACCAAAGGTGCCGGCACCAAAAGCTCTTGCTGCTCTTCCAGTATCCAGGCAACCGCATTCACTGCCCCACAAACGCTGGGGCTGTCTCTTTCTGTACTCTCCCAAAGTCCAATACTATCTGCCTGGGCTGCTGAGCCGGAGCCAGCTCAGCAATTCCGAACGTCCAGGGATTCCTCCCACACCAAAGGTGCCGGCACCAAAAGCTCTTGCTGCTCTTCCAGTATCCAGGCAACCGCATTCACTGCCCCACAAACGCTGGGGCTGTCTCTTTCTGTACTCTCCCAAAGTCCAATACTATCTGCCTGGGCTGCTGAGCCGGAGCCAGCTCAGCAATTCCAAACGTCCAGGGATTCCTCCCACACCAAAGGTGCCAAAAACAAAAGCTCTTGCTGCTCTTCCAGTATCCAGGCAACTAAACTCACTGCCCCACAAACGCTGGGGCTGTCTCTTTCTGTACTCTCCCAAAGTCCAATACTATCTGCCTGGGCTGCTGAGCCAGAGCCAGCTCACCAATTCCGAACGTCCAGGGATTCCTCCCACACCAAAGGTGCCGGCACCAAAAGCTCTTGCTGCTCTTCCAGTATCCAGGCAACTGCATTCACTGCCCCACAAACGCTGGGGCTGTCTCTTTCTGTACTCTCCCAAAGTCCAATACTATCTGCCTGGGCTGCTGAGCCAGAGCCAGCTCAGCAATTCCGAACGTCCAGGGATTCCTCCCACACCAAAGGTGCCAGGACCAAAAGCTCTTGCTGCTCTTCCAGTATCCAGGCAACTGCATTCACTGCCCCACAAACGCTGGGGCTGTCTCTTTCTGGACTCTCCCAAAGTCCAATACTATCTGCTGTGCGCTGCTCCAGAGCCGACTAGCAATAGCGAACGTCCAGGGATTCCTCCCACACCAAAGGTGCCGGCACCAAAAGCTCTTGCTGCTCTTCCAGTATCCAGGCAACCAAATTCACTGCCCCACAAACGCTGGGGCTGTCTCTTTCTGTACTCTCCCAAAGTCCAATACTATCTGCCTGGGCTGCTGAGCCGGAGCCAGCTCAGCAATTCCGAACGTCCAGGGATTCCTCCCACACCAAAGGTGCCGGCACCAAAAGCTCTTGCTGCTCTTCCAGTATCCAGGCAACCGCATTCACTGCCCCACAAACGCTGGGGCTGTCTCTTTCTGTACTCTCCCAAAGTCCAATACGTTCTGCCTGGGCTGCTGAGCCAGAGCCGACCAGCAATAGCGAACGTCCAGGGATTCCTCCCACACCAAAGGTGCCAGGACCAAAAGCTCTTGCTGCTCTTCCAGTATCCAGGCAACCGCATTCACTGCCCCACAAACGCTGGGGCTGTCTCTTTCTGTACTCTCCCAAAGTCCAATACTATCTGCCTGGGCTGCTGAGCCAGAGCCAACTAGCAATAGCGAACGTCCAGGGATTCCTCCCACACCAAAGGTGCCAGGACCAAAAGCTCTTGCTGCTCTTCCAGTATCCAGGCAACTAAACTCACTGCCCCACAAACGCTGGGGCTGTCTCTTTCTGTACTCTCCCAAAGTCCAATACTATCTGCCTGGGCTGCTGAGCCGGAGCCAGCTCACCAATTCCGAACGTCCAGGGATTCCTCCCACACCAAAGGTGCCGGGACCAAAAGCTCTTGCTGCTCTTCCAGTATCCAGGCAACTGCATTCACTGCCCCACAAACGCTGGGGCTGTCTCTTTCTGGACTCTCCCAAAGTCCAATACTATCTGCCTGGGCTGCTGAGCCGGAGCCAGCTCACCAATTCCAAACGTCCAGGGATTCCTCCCACACCAAAGGTGCCAGGACCAAAAGCTCTTGCTGCTCTTCCAGTATCCAGGCAACTGCATTCACTGCCCCACAAACGCTGGGGCTGTCTCTTTCTGTACTCTCCCAAAGTCCAATACGTTCTGCCTGGGCTGCTGAGCCGGAGCCAGCTCAGCAATAGCGAACGTCCAGGGATTCCTCCCACACCAAAGGTGCCGGCACCAAAAGCTCTTGCTGCTCTTCCAGTATCCAGGCAACCGCATTCACTGCCCCACAAACGCTGGGGCTGTCTCTTTCTGTACTCTCCCAAAGTCCAATACTATCTGCCTGGGCTGCTGAGCCGGAGCCAGCTCAGCAATAGCGAACGTCCAGGGATTCCTCCCACACCAAAGGTGCCGGCACCAAAAGCTCTTGCTGCTCTTCCAGTATCCAGGCAACCGCATTCACTGCCCCACAAACGCTGGGGCTGTCTCTTTCTGTACTCTCCCAAAGTCCAATACTATCTGCCTGGGCTGCTGAGCCGGAGCCAGCTCAGCAATTCCAAACGTCCAGGGATTCCTCCCACACCAAAGGTGCCGGCACCAAAAGCTCTTGCTGCTCTTCCAGTATCCAGGCAACTAAACTCACTGCCCCACAAACGCTGGGGCTGTCTCTTTCTGGACTCTCCCAAAGTCCAATACTATCTGCCTGGGCTGCTGAGCCGGAGCCAGCTCAGCAATTCCAAACGTCCAGGGATTCCTCCCACACCAAAGGTGCCAAAAACAAAAGCTCTTGCTGCTCTTCCAGTATCCAGGCAACCGCATTCACTGCCCCACAAACGCTGGGGCTGTCTCTTTCTGTACTCTCCCAAAGTCCAATACTATCTGCCTGGGCTGCTGAGCCGGAGCCACCTCAGCAATTCCGAACGTCCAGGGATTCCTCCCACACCAAAGGTGCCAAAAACAAAAGCTCTTGCTGCTCTTCCAGTATCCAGGCAACTGCATTCACTGCCCCACAAACGCTGGGGCTGTCTCTTTCTGTACTCTCCCAAAGTCCAATACTATCTGCCTGGGCTGCTGAGCCAGAGCCAGCTCAGCAATAGCGAACATCCAGGGATTCCTCCCACACCAAAGGTGCCAGGACCAAAAGCTCTTGCTGCTCTTCCAGTATCTAGGCAACTAAACTCACTGCCCCACAAACGCTGGGGCTGTCTCTTTCTGGACTCTCCCAAAGTCCAGTACTATCTGCTGTGCGCTGCTCCAGAGCCGACTAGCAATAGCGAACGTCCAGGGATTCCTCCCACACCAAAGGTGCCCAAACCAAAAGCTCTTGCTGCTCTTCCAGTATCCAGGCAACTAAACTCACTGCCCCACAAACGCTGGGGCTGTCTCTTTCTGTACTCTCCCAAAGTCCAATACTATCTGCCTGGGCTGCTGAGCCGGAGCCAGCTCAGCAATTCCGAACGTCCAGGGATTCCTCCCACACCAAAGGTGCCGGCACCAAAAGCTCTTGCTGCTCTTCCAGTATCCAGGCACCTGCATTCACTGCCCCACAAACGCTGGGGCTGTCTCTTTCTGTACTCTCCCAAAGCACAATACGTTCTGCCTGGGCTGCTGAGCCAGAGCCGACCAGCAATAGCGAAAGTCCAGGGATTCCTCCCACACCAAAGGTGCCAGGACAAAAAGCTCTTGCTGCTCTTCCAGTATCTAGGCAACCGCATTCACTGCCCCACAAACGCTGGGGCTGTCTCTTTCTGTACTCTCCCAAAGTCCAATACTATCTGCCTGGGCTGCTGAGCCAGAGCCAACCAGCAATAGCGAAAGTCCAGGGATTCCTCCCACACCAAAGGTGCCAGGACAAAAAGCTCTTGCTGCTCTTCCAGTATCTAGGCAACCGCATTCACTGCCCCACAAACGCTGGGGCTGTCTCTTTCTGTACTCTCCCAAAGTCCAGTACTATCTGCTGTGCGCTGCTCCAGAGCCGACTAGCAATAGCGAACGTCCAGGGATTCCTCCCACACCAAAGGTGCCGGCACCAAAAGCTCTTGCTGCTCTTCCAGTATCCAGGCAACTAAACTCACTGCCCCACAAACGCTGGGGCTGTCTCTTTCTGTACTCTCCCAAAGTCCAATACTATCTGCCTGGGCTGCTGAGCCGGAGCCACCTCGGCAATTCCGAACATCGAGGGATTCCTCCCACACCAAAGGTGCCGGCACCAAAAGCTCTTGCTGCTCTTCCAGTATCCAGGCAACCGCATTCACTGCCCCACAAACGCTGGGGCTGTCTCTTTCTGGACTCTCCCAAAGTCCAATACTATCTGCCTGGGCTGCTGAGCCGGAGCCACCTCGGCAATTCCGAACATCGAGGGATTCCTCCCACACCAAAGGTGCCGGCACCAAAAGCTCTTGCTGCTCTTCCAGTATCCAGGCAACTAAATTCACTGCCCCACAAACGCTGGGGCTGTCTCTTTCTGTACTCTCCCAAAGTCCAATACTATCTGCCTGGGCTGCTGAGCCGGAGAAAACAAGCAATAGCGAACGTCCAGGGATTCCTCCCACACCAAAGGTGCCAGGACAAAAAGCTCTTGCTGCTCTTCCAGTATCCAGGCAACCGCATTCACTGCCCCACAAACGCTGGGGCTGTCTCTTTCTGTACTCTCCCAAAGTACAATACGTTGTGCCTGGGCCGCTGAGCTGGAGCCAGAATAGCATTAGGGAACGACCAGGGATTCCTCCCACACCAAAAGTGCCGGCACCAAAAGCTCTTGCTGCTCTTCCAGTATCCAGGCACCTGCATTCACTGCCCCACAAACGCTGGGGCTGTCTCTTTCTCTACTCTCCCAAAGCCCAATACATTTTGCCTGGGCCGCTGAGCCGGAGCCGACCAGCAATTCCGAACATCCAGGCATTACTCCCACACCAAAGGAGCCAGGACAAAAAGCTCTTGCTGCTCTTCCAGTATCCAGGCAACTGCATTCACTGCCCCACAAACGCTGGGGCTGTCTCTTTCTGTACTCTCCCAAAGTCCAATACTATCTCCTGTGCGCTGCTCCAGAGCCGAGTAGCAATAGCGAAAGTCCAGGGATTCCTCCCACACCAAAGGTGCCGGCACCAAAAGCTCTTGCTGCTCTTCCAGTATCCAGGCAACTAAACTCACTGCCCCACAAACGCTGGGGCTGTCTCTTTCTGTACTCTCCCAAAGTCCAATACGTTCTGCTGTGCGCTGCTCCAGAGCCGACTAGCAATAGCGAACGTCCAGGGATTCCTCCCACACCAAAGGTACAAAAAATAAAAGCTCTTGCTGCTTTTCCAGCATCCAGGCAACCGCATTCACTGCCCCACAAACGCTGGGGCTGTCTCTTTCTGTACTCTCCCAAAGTCCAATACTATCTGCCTGGGCTGCTGAGTCGGAGCCACCTCACCAATTCCGAACGTCCAGGGATTCCTCCCACACAAAAGGTGCCCAAACGAAAAGCTCTTGCTGCCGGAGCTCTACCTGGTCATTCGCTATTGGTAGTCGGCTCGGGCTCATGAGCCCAGTCAGATAGTATTGGACTTTGTGAGAGTACAGAAAGAGACAGCCCCAGCGTTTGTGGGGCAGTGAATGCAGTTGCCTGGATACTGTATGAACAGTAAGATCTTTTGCTTAGGGCACCTTTGGTGTGGGAGGAATCCCTGGATGTTCGCTATAGATAGTCGGATCCGGCTCAGCAGTCCAGGCAGAACGTATTGGACTTTGGGAGAGTACAGAAAGAGACAGCCCCAGCATTTGTGGGGCATTGAATGCACTTGCCTGGATACTGGAAGAGCAGCAAGAGCTTTTGTTTTGGGCACCTTTGGTGTGGGAGGAATCCCTGGACGTTCGGAATTGGTGAGCTAGCTCCGGCTCAGCAGCTCTGGCAGATAGTATTGGACTTTGGGAGAGTAGAGAAAGAGACAGCACCAGAGTTTGTGGGGCAGTGAATGCAGTTGCCCGGATACTGGAAGAGCAGCAAGAGCTTTTGGTCCTCGCACCTTTGGTGTGGGAGGAATCCCTGGACGTTTGGAATTGGTGACTGGGTCCGGCTCAGAAGCCCAGGGAAAACTTATTGGACTTTGGGAGAGTACAGAAAGAGACAGCCCCAGCGTTTGTGGGGCAGTGAATGCAGTGGCCTGGATACTGGAAGAGCAGCAAGAGCTTTTGGTCCCGGCACCTTTGGTGTGGGAGGAATCCCTGGACGTTCCTTATTGCAACTCGGCTCGAGCTCAGTGGCCCAGGCAGATAGTACTGGACTTTGGGAGAGTACAGAAAGAGACAGCCCCAGCGTTTGTGGGGCAGTGAATGCAGTTGCCTGGATACTGGAAGAGCAGCAAGTGCTTTTGTTCCCGGAACCTTTGGTGTGGGAGGAATCCCTGGACGTTCCTTATTGCTATTCGGATCCAGCTCAGCGGCCCAGGCAGAACGTATTGGACTTTGGGAGAGTCCAGAAAGAGACAGCCCCAGCGTTTGTGGGGCAGTGAATGCGGTTGCCTGGATACTGGAAGAGCAGCAAGAGCTTTTGGGTTGGGCACCTTTGGTGTGGGAAGAATCTTGGACGTTTTCTATTGGTAGTCGGCTCCGGCTCAGCGGCCCAGGCAGATAGTATTGGACTTTGGGAGAGTACAGAAAGAGACAGCCCCAGCGTTTGTGGGGCAGTGAATGCAGTTGCCTGGATACTGGAAGAGCAGCAAGAGCTTTTGGTCCCGGCACCTTTGGTGTGGGAGGAATCCCTGGATGTTCCTTATTGCTAGTAGGCTCCAGCTCAGCTGCCCAGGCAGAACGTATTTGTCTTTGGGAGAGTACAGAAAGAGACAGCCCCAGCGTTTGTGGGGCAGTGAATGCGGTTGCCTGGATACTGGAAGAGCAGCAAGAGCTTTTGTTTTTGGCACCTTTGGTGTGGGAGGAATCCCTGGTTGTTCCTTATTGCTAGTAGGCTCCAGCTCAGCTGCCCAGGCAGAACGTATTGGTCTTTGGGAGAGTACAGAAAGAGACAGCCCCAGCATTTGTGGGGCAGTGAATGCGGTTGCCTGGATACTGGAAGAGCAGCAAGAGCTTTTGGTGCCGGCACCTTTGGTGTGGGAGGAATCCCTGGACGTTCCTTATTGCTAGTCGGCTCCAGCTCAGCAGCCCAGGCAGAACGTATTGGACTTTGGGAGAGTACAGAAAGAGACAGCCCCAGCGTTTGTGGGGCAGTGAATGCGGTTGCCTGGATACTGGAAGAGCAGCAAGAGCTTTTGTTTTTGGCACCTTTGGTGTGGGAGGAATCCCTGGACGTTCGGAATTGCTGAGCTGGCTCCGGCTCAGCAGCCCAGGCAGATAGTATTGGACTTTGGGAGAGTACAGAAAGAGACAGCCCCAGCGTTTGTGGGGCAGTGAATGCAGTTGCCTGGATACTGGAAGAGCAGCAAGAGCTTTTGGTGCCGGCACCTTTGGTGTGGGAGGAATCCCTGGACGTTTGGAATTGCTGGTCGGCTCGGGCTCAGCAGCCCAGGCAGAACGTATTGGACTTTGGGAGAGTCCAGAAAGAGACAGCCCCAGCGTTTGTGGGGCAGTGAATGCAGTTGCCTGGATACTGGAAGAGCAGCAAGAGCTTTTGGTCCCGGCACCTTTGGTGTGGGAGGAATCCCTGGACGTTCCCTATTGCTATTCGGCTCCGGCTCAGCGGCCCAGGCAGAACGTATTGGACTTTGGGAGAGTACAGAAAGAGACAGCCCCAGCGTTTGTGGGGCAGTGAATGCAGTTGCCTGGATACTGGAAGAGCAGCAAGAGCTTTTGGTGCCGGCACCTTTGGTGTGGGAGGAATCCCTGGACGTTCGGAATTGCTGAGCTGGCTCCGGCTCAGCAGCCCAGGCAGATAGTATTGGACTTTGGGAGAGTACAGAAAGAGACAGCCCCAGCGTTTGTGGGGCAGTGAATGCAGTTGCCTGGATACTGGAAGAGCAGCAAGAGCTTTTGGTGCCGGCACCTTTGGTGTGGGAGGAATCCCTGGACGTTCGGAATTGCTGAGCTGGCTCCGGCTCAGCAGCCCAGGCAGATAGTATTGGACTTTGGGAGAGTACAGAAAGAGACAGCCCCAGCGTTTGTGGGGCAGTGAATGCAGTTGCCTGGATACTGGAAGAGCAGCAAGAGCTTTTGGTGCCGGCACCTTTGGTGTGGGAGGAATCCCTGGACGTTCGGAATTGCTGAGCTGGCTCCGGCTCAGCAGCCCAGGCAGATAGTATTGGACTTTGGGAGAGTACAGAAAGAGACAGCCCCAGCGTTTGTGGGGCAGTGAATGCAGTTGCCTGGATACTGGAAGAGCAGCAAGAGCTTTTGGTGCCGGCACCTTTGGTGTGGGAGGAATCCCTGGACGTTCGGAATTGCTGAGCTGGCTCCGGCTCAGCAGCCCAGGCAGATAGTATTGGACTTTGGGAGAGTACAGAAAGAGACAGCCCCAGCGTTTGTGGGGCAGTGAATGCAGTTGCCTGGATACTGGAAGAGCAGCAAGAGCTTTTGGTGCCGGCACCTTTGGTGTGGGAGGAATCCCTGGACGTTCGGAATTGCTGAGCTGGCTCCGGCTCAGCGGCCCAGGCAGATAGTATTGGACTTTGGGAGAGTACAGAAAGAGACAGCCCCAGCGTTTGTGGGGCAGTGAATGCGGTTGCCTGGATACTGGAAGAGCAGCAAGAGCTTTTGGTGCCGGCACCTTTGGTGTGGGAGGAATCCCTGGACGTTCGGAATTGCTGAGCTGGCTCCGGCTCAGCAGCCCAGGCAGATAGTATTGGACTTTGGGAGAGTACAGAAAGAGACAGCCCCAGCGTTTGTGGGGCAGTGAATGCGGTTGCCTGGATACTGGAAGAGCAGCAAGAGCTTTTGGTGCCGGCACCTTTGGTGTGGGAGGAATCCCTGGACGTTCGGAATTGCTGAGCTGGCTCCGGCTCAGCAGCCCAGGCAGATAGTATTGGACTTTGGGAGAGTACAGAAAGAGACAGCCCCAGCGTTTGTGGGGCAGTGAATGCGGTTGCCTGGATACTGGAAGAGCAGCAAGAGCTTTTGGTGCCGGCACCTTTGGTGTGGGAGGAATCCCTGGACGTTCGGAATTGCTGAGCTGGCTCCGGCTCAGCAGCCCAGGCAGATAGTATTGGACTTTGGGAGAGTACAGAAAGAGACAGCCCCAGCGTTTGTGGGGCAGTGAATGCAGTTGCCTGGATACTGGAAGAGCAGCAAGAGCTTTTGGTCCCGGCACCTTTGGTGTGGGAGGAATCCCTGGACGTTCGGAATTGCTGAGCTGGCTCCGGCTCAGCAGCCCAGGCAGATAGTATTGGACTTTGGGAGAGTACAGAAAGAGACAGCCCCAGCGTTTGTGGGGCAGTGAATGCAGTTGCCTGGATACTGGAAGAGCAGCAAGAGCTTTTGGTCCCGGCACCTTTGGTGTGGGAGGAATCCCTGGACGTTCGGAATTGCTGAGCTGGCTCCGGCTCAGCAGCCCAGGCAGATAGTATTGGACTTTGGGAGAGTACAGAAAGAGACAGCCCCAGCGTTTGTGGGGCAGTGAATGCGGTTGCCTGGATACTGGAAGAGCAGCAAGAGCTTTTGGTGCCGGCACCTTTGGTGTGGGAGGAATCCCTGGACGTTCGGAATTGCTGAGCTGGCTCCGGCTCAGCAGCCCAGGCAGATAGTATTGGACTTTGGGAGAGTACAGAAAGAGACAGCCCCAGCGTTTGTGGGGCAGTGAATGCAGTTGCCTGGATACTGGAAGAGCAGCAAGAGCTTTTGGTGCCGGCACCTTTGGTGTGGGAGGAATCCCTGGACGTTCGGAATTGCTGAGCTGGCTCCGGCTCAGCAGCCCAGGCAGATAGTATTGGACTTTGGGAGAGTACAGAAAGAGACAGCCCCAGCGTTTGTGGGGCAGTGAATGCAGTTGCCTGGATACTGGAAGAGCAGCAAGAGCTTTTGGTGCCGGCACCTTTGGTGTGGGAGGAATCCCTGGACGTTCGGAATTGCTGAGCTGGCTCCGGCTCAGCAGCCCAGGCAGATAGTATTGGACTTTGGGAGAGTACAGAAAGAGACAGCCCCAGCGTTTGTGGGGCAGTGAATGCGGTTGCCTGGATACTGGAAGAGCAGCAAGAGCTTTTGGTGCCGGCACCTTTGGTGTGGGAGGAATCCCTGGACGTTCGGAATTGCTGAGCTGGCTCCGGCTCAGCAGCCCAGGCAGATAGTATTGGACTTTGGGAGAGTACAGAAAGAGACAGCCCCAGCGTTTGTGGGGCAGTGAATGCAGTTGCCTGGATACTGGAAGAGCAGCAAGAGCTTTTGGTGCCGGCACCTTTGGTGTGGGAGGAATCCCTGGACGTTCGGAATTGCTGAGCTGGCTCCGGCTCAGCAGCCCAGGCAGATAGTATTGGACTTTGGGAGAGTACAGAAAGAGACAGCCCCAGCGTTTGTGGGGCAGTGAATGCAGTTGCCTGGATACTGGAAGAGCAGCAAGAGCTTTTGGTGCCGGCACCTTTGGTGTGGGAGGAATCCCTGGACGTTCGGAATTGCTGAGCTGGCTCCGGCTCAGCAGCCCAGGCAGATAGTATTGGACTTTGGGAGAGTACAGAAAGAGACAGCCCCAGCGTTTGTGGGGCAGTGAATGCAGTTGCCTGGATACTGGAAGAGCAGCAAGAGCTTTTGGTGCCGGCACCTTTGGTGTGGGAGGAATCCCTGGACGTTCGGAATTGCTGAGCTGGCTCCGGCTCAGCGGCCCAGGCAGATAGTATTGGACTTTGGGAGAGTACAGAAAGAGACAGCCCCAGCGTTTGTGGGGCAGTGAATGCGGTTGCCTGGATACTGGAAGAGCAGCAAGAGCTTTTGGTGCCGGCACCTTTGGTGTGGGAGGAATCCCTGGACGTTCGGAATTGCTGAGCTGGCTCCGGCTCAGCAGCCCAGGCAGATAGTATTGGACTTTGGGAGAGTACAGAAAGAGACAGCCCCAGCGTTTGTGGGGCAGTGAATGCGGTTGCCTGGATACTGGAAGAGCAGCAAGAGCTTTTGGTGCCGGCACCTTTGGTGTGGGAGGAATCCCTGGACGTTCGGAATTGCTGAGCTGGCTCCGGCTCAGCAGCCCAGGCAGATAGTATTGGACTTTGGGAGAGTACAGAAAGAGACAGCCCCAGCGTTTGTGGGGCAGTGAATGCAGTTGCCTGGATACTGGAAGAGCAGCAAGAGCTTTTGGTGCCGGCACCTTTGGTGTGGGAGGAATCCCTGGACGTTCGGAATTGCTGAGCTGGCTCCGGCTCAGCAGCCCAGGCAGATAGTATTGGACTTTGGGAGAGTACAGAAAGAGACAGCCCCAGCGTTTGTGGGGCAGTGAATGCAGTTGCCTGGATACTGGAAGAGCAGCAAGAGCTTTTGGTGCCGGCACCTTTGGTGTGGGAGGAATCCCTGGACGTTCGGAATTGCTGAGCTGGCTCCGGCTCAGCAGCCCAGGCAGATAGTATTGGACTTTGGGAGAGTACAGAAAGAGACAGCCCCAGCGTTTGTGGGGCAGTGAATGCAGTTGCCTGGATACTGGAAGAGCAGCAAGAGCTTTTGGTGCCGGCACCTTTGGTGTGGGAGGAATCCCTGGACGTTCGGAATTGCTGAGCTGGCTCCGGCTCAGCAGCCCAGGCAGATAGTATTGGACTTTGGGAGAGTACAGAAAGAGACAGCCCCAGCGTTTGTGGGGCAGTGAATGCAGTTGCCTGGATACTGGAAGAGCAGCAAGAGCTTTTGGTGCCGGCACCTTTGGTGTGGGAGGAATCCCTGGACGTTCGGAATTGCTGAGCTGGCTCCGGCTCAGCAGCCCAGGCAGATAGTATTGGACTTTGGGAGAGTACAGAAAGAGACAGCCCCAGCGTTTGTGGGGCAGTGAATGCAGTTGCCTGGATACTGGAAGAGCAGCAAGAGCTTTTGGTGCCGGCACCTTTGGTGTGGGAGGAATCCCTGGACGTTCGGAATTGCTGAGCTGGCTCCGGCTCAGCAGCCCAGGCAGATAGTATTGGACTTTGGGAGAGTACAGAAAGAGACAGCCCCAGCGTTTGTGGGGCAGTGAATGCAGTTGCCTGGATACTGGAAGAGCAGCAAGAGCTTTTGGTGCCGGCACCTTTGGTGTGGGAGGAATCCCTGGACGTTCGGAATTGCTGAGCTGGCTCCGGCTCAGCAGCCCAGGCAGATAGTATTGGACTTTGGGAGAGTACAGAAAGAGACAGCCCCAGCGTTTGTGGGGCAGTGAATGCAGTTGCCTGGATACTGGAAGAGCAGCAAGAGCTTTTGGTGCCGGCACCTTTGGTGTGGGAGGAATCCCTGGACGTTCGGAATTGCTAGTCGGCTCCGGCTCAGCGGCCCAGGCAGATAGTATTGGACTTTGGGAGAGTACAGAAAGAGACAGCCCCAGCGTTTGTGGGGCAGTGAATGCAGTTGCCTGGATACTGGAAGAGCAGCAAGAGCTTTTGGTGCCGGCACCTTTGGTGTGGGAGGAATCCCTGGACGTTCGGAATTGCTGAGCTGGCTCCGGCTCAGCAGCCCAGGCAGATAGTATTGGACTTTGGGAGAGTACAGAAAGAGACAGCCCCAGCGTTTGTGGGGCAGTGAATGCAGTTGCCTGGATACTGGAAGAGCAGCAAGAGCTTTTGGTGCCGGCACCTTTGGTGTGGGAGGAATCCCTGGACGTTCGGAATTGCTGAGCTGGCTCCGGCTCAGCAGCCCAGGCAGATAGTATTGGACTTTGGGAGAGTACAGAAAGAGACAGCCCCAGCGTTTGTGGGGCAGTGAATGCAGTTGCCTGGATACTGGAAGAGCAGCAAGAGCTTTTGGTGCCGGCACCTTTGGTGTGGGAGGAATCCCTGGACGTTCGGAATTGCTGAGCTGGCTCCGGCTCAGCAGCCCAGGCAGATAGTATTGGACTTTGGGAGAGTACAGAAAGAGACAGCCCCAGCGTTTGTGGGGCAGTGAATGCAGTTGCCTGGATACTGGAAGAGCAGCAAGAGCTTTTGGTGCCGGCACCTTTGGTGTGGGAGGAATCCCTGGACGTTCGGAATTGCTGAGCTGGCTCCGGCTCAGCGGCCCAGGCAGAACGTATTGGACTTTGGGAGAGTACAGAAAGAGACAGCCCCAGCGTTTGTGGGGCAGTGAATGCAGTTGCCTGGATACTGGAAGAGCAGCAAGAGCTTTTGGTGCCGGCACCTTTGGTGTGGGAGGAATCCCTGGACGTTCGGAATTGCTGAGCTGGCTCCGGCTCAGCAGCCCAGGCAGATAGTATTGGACTTTGGGAGAGTACAGAAAGAGACAGCCCCAGCGTTTGTGGGGCAGTGAATGCAGTTGCCTGGATACTGGAAGAGCAGCAAGAGCTTTTGGTGCCGGCACCTTTGGTGTGGGAGGAATCCCTGGACGTTCGGAATTGCTGAGCTGGCTCCGGCTCAGCAGCCCAGGCAGATAGTATTGGACTTTGGGAGAGTACAGAAAGAGACAGCCCCAGCGTTTGTGGGGCAGTGAATGCAGTTGCCTGGATACTGGAAGAGCAGCAAGAGCTTTTGGTGCCGGCACCTTTGGTGTGGGAGGAATCCCTGGACGTTCGGAATTGCTGAGCTGGCTCCGGCTCAGCAGCCCAGGCAGATAGTATTGGACTTTGGGAGAGTACAGAAAGAGACAGCCCCAGCGTTTGTGGGGCAGTGAATGCAGTTGCCTGGATACTGGAAGAGCAGCAAGAGCTTTTGGTGCCGGCACCTTTGGTGTGGGAGGAATCCCTGGACGTTCGGAATTGCTGAGCTGGCTCCGGCTCAGCAGCCCAGGCAGATAGTATTGGACTTTGGGAGAGTACAGAAAGAGACAGCCCCAGCGTTTGTGGGGCAGTGAATGCAGTTGCCTGGATACTGGAAGAGCAGCAAGAGCTTTTGGTGCCGGCACCTTTGGTGTGGGAGGAATCCCTGGACGTTCGGAATTGCTGAGCTGGCTCCGGCTCAGCAGCCCAGGCAGATAGTATTGGACTTTGGGAGAGTACAGAAAGAGACAGCCCCAGCGTTTGTGGGGCAGTGAATGCAGTTGCCTGGATACTGGAAGAGCAGCAAGAGCTTTTGGTGCCGGCACCTTTGGTGTGGGAGGAATCCCTGGACGTTCGGAATTGCTGAGCTGGCTCCGGCTCAGCAGCCCAGGCAGATAGTATTGGACTTTGGGAGAGTACAGAAAGAGACAGCCCCAGCGTTTGTGGGGCAGTGAATGCAGTTGCCTGGATACTGGAAGAGCAGCAAGAGCTTTTGGTGCCGGCACCTTTGGTGTGGGAGGAATCCCTGGACGTTCGGAATTGCTGAGCTGGCTCCGGCTCAGCAGCCCAGGCAGATAGTATTGGACTTTGGGAGAGTACAGAAAGAGACAGCCCCAGCGTTTGTGGGGCAGTGAATGCAGTTGCCTGGATACTGGAAGAGCAGCAAGAGCTTTTGGTGCCGGCACCTTTGGTGTGGGAGGAATCCCTGGACGTTCGGAATTGCTGAGCTGGCTCCGGCTCAGCAGCCCAGGCAGATAGTATTGGACTTTGGGAGAGTACAGAAAGAGACAGCCCCAGCGTTTGTGGGGCAGTGAATGCAGTTGCCTGGATACTGGAAGAGCAGCAAGAGCTTTTGGTGCCGGCACCTTTGGTGTGGGAGGAATCCCTGGACGTTCGGAATTGCTGAGCTGGCTCCGGCTCAGCAGCCCAGGCAGATAGTATTGGACTTTGGGAGAGTACAGAAAGAGACAGCCCCAGCGTTTGTGGGGCAGTGAATGCAGTTGCCTGGATACTGGAAGAGCAGCAAGAGCTTTTGGTGCCGGCACCTTTGGTGTGGGAGGAATCCCTGGACGTTCGGAATTGCTGAGCTGGCTCCGGCTCAGCAGCCCAGGCAGATAGTATTGGACTTTGGGAGAGTACAGAAAGAGACAGCCCCAGCGTTTGTGGGGCAGTGAATGCAGTTGCCTGGATACTGGAAGAGCAGCAAGAGCTTTTGGTGCCGGCACCTTTGGTGTGGGAGGAATCCCTGGACGTTCGGAATTGCTGAGCTGGCTCCGGCTCAGCAGCCCAGGCAGATAGTATTGGACTTTGGGAGAGTACAGAAAGAGACAGCCCCAGCGTTTGTGGGGCAGTGAATGCAGTTGCCTGGATACTGGAAGAGCAGCAAGAGCTTTTGGTGCCGGCACCTTTGGTGTGGGAGGAATCCCTGGACGTTCGGAATTGCTGAGCTGGCTCCGGCTCAGCAGCCCAGGCAGATAGTATTGGACTTTGGGAGAGTACAGAAAGAGACAGCCCCAGCGTTTGTGGGGCAGTGAATGCAGTTGCCTGGATACTGGAAGAGCAGCAAGAGCTTTTGGTGCCGGCACCTTTGGTGTGGGAGGAATCCCTGGACGTTCGGAATTGCTGAGCTGGCTCCGGCTCAGCAGCCCAGGCAGATAGTATTGGACTTTGGGAGAGTACAGAAAGAGACAGCCCCAGCGTTTGTGGGGCAGTGAATGCAGTTGCCTGGATACTGGAAGAGCAGCAAGAGCTTTTGGTGCCGGCACCTTTGGTGTGGGAGGAATCCCTGGACGTTCGGAATTGCTGAGCTGGCTCCGGCTCAGCAGCCCAGGCAGATAGTATTGGACTTTGGGAGAGTACAGAAAGAGACAGCCCCAGCGTTTGTGGGGCAGTGAATGCAGTTGCCTGGATACTGGAAGAGCAGCAAGAGCTTTTGGTGCCGGCACCTTTGGTGTGGGAGGAATCCCTGGACGTTCGGAATTGCTGAGCTGGCTCCGACTCAGCAGCCCAGGCAGATAGTATTGGACTTTGGGAGAGTACAGAAAGAGACAGCCCCAGCGTTTGTGGGGCAGTGAATGCAGTTGCCTGGATACTGGAAGAGCAGCAAGAGCTTTTGGTCCTGGCACCTTTGGTGTGGGAGGAATCCCTGGACGTTCGGAATTGCTGAGCTGGCTCCGGCTCAGCAGCCCAGGCAGATAGTATTGGACTTTGGGAGAGTACAGAAAGAGACAGCCCCAGCGTTTGTGGGGCAGTGAATGCAGTTGCCTGGATACTGGAAGAGCAGCAAGAGCTTTTGGTGCCGGCACCTTTGGTGTGGGAGGAATCCCTGGACGTTCGGATTTGCTGAGTTGGCTCCTGCTCAGCGGCCCAGGCAGAACGTATTGGACTTTGGGAGAGTACAGAAAGAGACAGCCCCAGCGTTTGTGGGGCAGTGAATGCGGGTGCCTGGATACTGGAAGAGCAGCAAGAGCTTTTGGTGCCGGCACCTTTGGTGTGGGAGGAATCCTTGGCCGTTCGGAATTTCTGAGTTGGCGCCGGACTAGCAGCCCAGGCAGATAGTATTGGACTTCGGGAAGGTACAGAAAGAGACAGCCCCAGCGTTTGTGGGGCAGTGAATGCAGTTGCCTGGATACTGGAAGAGCAGCAAGAGCTTTTGGTCCCAGAACCTTCGGTGTGGGCGGAATCCCCGGACGTTCCTTTTTGCTAGGCGGATCCAGCTCAGCGGCCCAGGCAGAACGTATTGGACTTTGGGAGAGTACAGAAAGAGACAGCCCCAGCGTTTGTGGGGCAGTGAATGCAGTTGCCTGGATACTGGAAGAGCAGCAAGAGCTTTTGGTGCCGGCACCTTTGGTGTGGGAGGAATCCCTGGACGTTCGGAATTGCTGAGCTGGCTCCGGCTCAGCAGCCCAGGCAGATAGTATTGGACTTTGGGAGAGTACAGAAAGAGACAGCCCCAGCGTTTGTGGGGCAGTGAATGCAGTTGCCTGGATACTGGAAGAGCAGCAAGAGCTTTTGGTGCCGGCACCTTTGGTGTGGGAGGAATCCCTGGACGTTCGGAATTGCTGAGCTGGCTCCGGCTCAGCAGCCCAGGCAGATAGTATTGGACTTTGGGAGAGTACAGAAAGAGACAGCCCCAGCGTTTGTGGGGCAGTGAATGCAGTTGCCTGGATACTGGAAGAGCAGCAAGAGCTTTTGGTGCCGGCACCTTTGGTGTGGGAGGAATCCCTGGACGTTCGGAATTGCTGAGCTGGCTCCGGCTCAGCAGCCCAGGCAGATAGTATTGGACTTTGGGAGAGTACAGAAAGAGACAGCCCCAGCGTTTGTGGGGCAGTGAATGCAGTTGCCTGGATACTGGAAGAGCAGCAAGAGCTTTTGGTGCCGGCACCTTTGGTGTGGGAGGAATCCCTGGACGTTCGGAATTGCTGAGCTGGCTCCGGCTCAGCAGCCCAGGCAGAACGTATTGGACTTTGGGAGAGTACAGAAAGAGACAGCCCCAGCGTTTGTGGGGCAGTGAATGCAGTTGCCTGGATACTGGAAGAGCAGCAAGAGCTTTTGGTGCCGGCACCTTTGGTGTGGGAGGAATCCCTGGACGTTCGGAATTGCTGAGTTGGCTCCGGCTCAGCAGCCCAGGCAGATAGTATTGGACTTTGGGAGAGTACAGAAAGAGACAGCCCCAGCGTTTGTGGGGCAGTGAATGCGGTTGCCTGGATACTGGAAGAGCAGCAAGAGCTTTTGGTGCCGGCACCTTTGGTGTGGGAGGAATCCCTGGATGTTCGCTATTGCTAGTCGGATCCGGCTCAGCGGCCCAGGCAGAACGTATTGGACTTTGGGAGAGTACAGAAAGAGACAGCCCCAGCGTTTGTGGGGCAGTGAATGCAGTTGCCTGGATACTGGAAGAGCAGCAAGAGCTTTTGGTGCCGGCACCTTTGGTGTGGGAGGAATCCCTGGACGTTCGGAATTGCTGAGCTGGCT
The DNA here is from genome assembly GCF_047370975.1 of Nipponia nippon. Taxonomy (NCBI): domain Eukaryota; kingdom Metazoa; phylum Chordata; class Aves; order Pelecaniformes; family Threskiornithidae; genus Nipponia; species Nipponia nippon. The sequence continues at coordinate 48,811 of NW_028262403.1, forward strand.
CCGGCTCAGCAGCCCAGGCAGATAGTATTGGACTTTGGGAGAGTACAGAAAGAGACAGCCCCAGCGTTTGTGGGGCAGTGAATGCAGTTGCCTGGATACTGGAAGAGCAGCAAGAGCTTTTGGTGCCGGCACCTTTGGTGTGGGAGGAATCCCTGGACGTTCGGAATTGCTGAGCTGGCTCCGGCTCAGCAGCCCAGGCAGATAGTATTGGACTTTGGGAGAGTACAGAAAGAGACAGCCCCAGCGTTTGTGGGGCAGTGAATGCAGTTGCCTGGATACTGGAAGAGCAGCAAGAGCTTTTGGTGCCGGCACCTTTGGTGTGGGAGGAATCCCTGGACGTTCGGAATTGCTGAGCTGGCTCCGGCTCAGCAGCCCAGGCAGATAGTATTGGACTTTGGGAGAGTACAGAAAGAGACAGCCCCAGCGTTTGTGGGGCAGTGAATGCAGTTGCCTGGATACTGGAAGAGCAGCAAGAGCTTTTGGTGCCGGCACCTTTGGTGTGGGAGGAATCCCTGGACGTTCGGAATTGCTGAGCTGGCTCCGGCTCAGCAGCCCAGGCAGATAGTATTGGACTTTGGGAGAGTACAGAAAGAGACAGCCCCAGCGTTTGTGGGGCAGTGAATGCAGTTGCCTGGATACTGGAAGAGCAGCAAGAGCTTTTGGTGCCGGCACCTTTGGTGTGGGAGGAATCCCTGGACGTTCGGAATTGCTGAGCTGGCTCCGGCTCAGCAGCCCAGGCAGATAGTATTGGACTTTGGGAGAGTACAGAAAGAGACAGCCCCAGCGTTTGTGGGGCAGTGAATGCAGTTGCCTGGATACTGGAAGAGCAGCAAGAGCTTTTGGTGCCGGCACCTTTGGTGTGGGAGGAATCCCTGGACGTTCGGAATTGCTGAGCTGGCTCCGGCTCAGCAGCCCAGGCAGATAGTATTGGACTTTGGGAGAGTACAGAAAGAGACAGCCCCAGCGTTTGTGGGGCAGTGAATGCAGTTGCCTGGATACTGGAAGAGCAGCAAGAGCTTTTGGTGCCGGCACCTTTGGTGTGGGAGGAATCCCTGGACGTTCGGAATTGCTGAGCTGGCTCCGGCTCAGCAGCCCAGGCAGATAGTATTGGACTTTGGGAGAGTACAGAAAGAGACAGCCCCAGCGTTTGTGGGGCAGTGAATGCAGTTGCCTGGATACTGGAAGAGCAGCAAGAGCTTTTGGTGCCGGCACCTTTGGTGTGGGAGGAATCCCTGGACGTTCGGAATTGCTGAGCTGGCTCCGGCTCAGCAGCCCAGGCAGATAGTATTGGACTTTGGGAGAGTACAGAAAGAGACAGCCCCAGCGTTTGTGGGGCAGTGAATGCGGTTGCCTGGATACTGGAAGAGCAGCAAGAGCTTTTGGTGCCGGCACCTTTGGTGTGGGAGGAATCCCTGGACGTTCGGAATTGCTGAGCTGGCTCCGGCTCAGCAGCCCAGGCAGATAGTATTGGACTTTGGGAGAGTACAGAAAGAGACAGCCCCAGCGTTTGTGGGGCAGTGAATGCAGTTGCCTGGATACTGGAAGAGCAGCAAGAGCTTTTGGTGCCGGCACCTTTGGTGTGGGAGGAATCCCTGGACGTTCGGAATTGCTGAGCTGGCTCCGGCTCAGCAGCCCAGGCAGATAGTATTGGACTTTGGGAGAGTACAGAAAGAGACAGCCCCAGCGTTTGTGGGGCAGTGAATGCAGTTGCCTGGATACTGGAAGAGCAGCAAGAGCTTTTGGTGCCGGCACCTTTGGTGTGGGAGGAATCCCTGGACGTTCGGAATTGCTGAGCTGGCTCCGGCTCAGCAGCCCAGGCAGATAGTATTGGACTTTGGGAGAGTACAGAAAGAGACAGCCCCAGCGTTTGTGGGGCAGTGAATGCAGTTGCCTGGATACTGGAAGAGCAGCAAGAGCTTTTGGTGCCGGCACCTTTGGTGTGGGAGGAATCCCTGGACGTTCGGAATTGCTGAGCTGGCTCCGGCTCAGCAGCCCAGGCAGATAGTATTGGACTTTGGGAGAGTACAGAAAGAGACAGCCCCAGCGTTTGTGGGGCAGTGAATGCAGTTGCCTGGATACTGGAAGAGCAGCAAGAGCTTTTGGTGCCGGCACCTTTGGTGTGGGAGGAATCCCTGGACGTTCGGAATTGCTGAGCTGGCTCCGGCTCAGCAGCCCAGGCAGATAGTATTGGACTTTGGGAGAGTACAGAAAGAGACAGCCCCAGCGTTTGTGGGGCAGTGAATGCAGTTGCCTGGATACTGGAAGAGCAGCAAGAGCTTTTGGTGCCGGCACCTTTGGTGTGGGAGGAATCCCTGGACGTTCGGAATTGCTGAGCTGGCTCCGGCTCAGCAGCCCAGGCAGATAGTATTGGACTTTGGGAGAGTACAGAAAGAGACAGCCCCAGCGTTTGTGGGGCAGTGAATGCAGTTGCCTGGATACTGGAAGAGCAGCAAGAGCTTTTGGTCCCGGCACCTTTGGTGTGGGAGGAATCCCTGGACGTTCGGAATTGCTGAGCTGGCTCCGGCTCAGCAGCCCAGGCAGATAGTATTGGACTTTGGGAGAGTACAGAAAGAGACAGCCCCAGCGTTTGTGGGGCAGTGAATGCAGTTGCCTGGATACTGGAAGAGCAGCAAGAGCTTTTGGTGCCGGCACCTTTGGTGTGGGAGGAATCCCTGGACGTTCGGAATTGCTGAGCTGGCTCCGGCTCAGCAGCCCAGGCAGATAGTATTGGACTTTGGGAGAGTACAGAAAGAGACAGCCCCAGCGTTTGTGGGGCAGTGAATGCAGTTGCCTGGATACTGGAAGAGCAGCAAGAGCTTTTGGTGCCGGCACCTTTGGTGTGGGAGGAATCCCTGGACGTTCGGAATTGCTGAGCTGGCTCCGGCTCAGCAGCCCAGGCAGATAGTATTGGACTTTGGGAGAGTACAGAAAGAGACAGCCCCAGCGTTTGTGGGGCAGTGAATGCGGTTGCCTGGATACTGGAAGAGCAGCAAGAGCTTTTGGTGCCGGCACCTTTGGTGTGGGAGGAATCCCTGGACGTTCGGAATTGCTGAGCTGGCTCCGGCTCAGCAGCCCAGGCAGATAGTATTGGACTTTGGGAGAGTACAGAAAGAGACAGCCCCAGCGTTTGTGGGGCAGTGAATGCAGTTGCCTGGATACTGGAAGAGCAGCAAGAGCTTTTGGTGCCGGCACCTTTGGTGTGGGAGGAATCCCTGGACGTTCGGAATTGCTGAGCTGGCTCCGGCTCAGCAGCCCAGGCAGATAGTATTGGACTTTGGGAGAGTACAGAAAGAGACAGCCCCAGCGTTTGTGGGGCAGTGAATGCAGTTGCCTGGATACTGGAAGAGCAGCAAGAGCTTTTGGTGCCGGCACCTTTGGTGTGGGAGGAATCCCTGGACGTTCGGAATTGCTGAGCTGGCTCCGGCTCAGCAGCCCAGGCAGATAGTATTGGACTTTGGGAGAGTACAGAAAGAGACAGCCCCAGCGTTTGTGGGGCAGTGAATGCAGTTGCCTGGATACTGGAAGAGCAGCAAGAGCTTTTGGTGCCGGCACCTTTGGTGTGGGAGGAATCCCTGGACGTTCGGAATTGCTGAGCTGGCTCCGGCTCAGCAGCCCAGGCAGATAGTATTGGACTTTGGGAGAGTACAGAAAGAGACAGCCCCAGCGTTTGTGGGGCAGTGAATGCAGTTGCCTGGATACTGGAAGAGCAGCAAGAGCTTTTGGTGCCGGCACCTTTGGTGTGGGAGGAATCCCTGGACGTTCGGAATTGCTGAGCTGGCTCCGGCTCAGCAGCCCAGGCAGATAGTATTGGACTTTGGGAGAGTACAGAAAGAGACAGCCCCAGCGTTTGTGGGGCAGTGAATGCAGTTGCCTGGATACTGGAAGAGCAGCAAGAGCTTTTGGTGCCGGCACCTTTGGTGTGGGAGGAATCCCTGGACGTTCGGAATTGCTGAGCTGGCTCCGGCTCAGCAGCCCAGGCAGATAGTATTGGACTTTGGGGAGAGTACAGAAAGAGACAGCCCCAGCGTTTGTGGGGCAGTGAATGCGGTTGCCTGGATACTGGAAGAGCAGCAAGAGCTTTTGGTGCCGGCACCTTTGGTGTGGGAGGAATCCCTGGACGTTCGGAATTGCTGAGCTGGCTCCGGCTCAGCAGCCCAGGCAGATAGTATTGGACTTTGGGAGAGTACAGAAAGAGACAGCCCCAGCGTTTGTGGGGCAGTGAATGCAGTTGCCTGGATACTGGAAGAGCAGCAAGAGCTTTTGGTCCCGGCACCTTTGGTGTGGGAGGAATCCCTGGACGTTCGGAATTGCTGAGCTGGCTCCGGCTCAGCAGCCCAGGCAGATAGTATTGGACTTTGGGAGAGTACAGAAAGAGACAGCCCCAGCGTTTGTGGGGCAGTGAATGCAGTTGCCTGGATACTGGAAGAGCAGCAAGAGCTTTTGGTGCCGGCACCTTTGGTGTGGGAGGAATCCCTGGACGTTCGGAATTGCTGAGCTGGCTCCGGCTCAGCAGCCCAGGCAGATAGTATTGGACTTTGGGAGAGTACAGAAAGAGACAGCCCCAGCGTTTGTGGGGCAGTGAATGCAGTTGCCTGGATACTGGAAGAGCAGCAAGAGCTTTTGGTGCCGGCACCTTTGGTGTGGGAGGAATCCCTGGACGTTCGGAATTGCTGAGCTGGCTCCGGCTCAGCGGCCCAGGCAGATAGTATTGGACTTTGGGAGAGTACAGAAAGAGACAGCCCCAGCGTTTGTGGGGCAGTGAATGCAGTTGCCTGGATACTGGAAGAGCAGCAAGAGCTTTTGGTGCCGGCACCTTTGGTGTGGGAGGAATCCCTGGACGTTCGGAATTGCTGAGCTGGCTCCGGCTCAGCAGCCCAGGCAGATAGTATTGGACTTTGGGAGAGTACAGAAAGAGACAGCCCCAGCGTTTGTGGGGCAGTGAATGCAGTTGCCTGGATACTGGAAGAGCAGCAAGAGCTTTTGGTGCCGGCACCTTTGGTGTGGGAGGAATCCCTGGACGTTCGGAATTGCTGAGCTGGCTCCGGCTCAGCAGCCCAGGCAGATAGTATTGGACTTTGGGAGAGTACAGAAAGAGACAGCCCCAGCGTTTGTGGGGCAGTGAATGCAGTTGCCTGGATACTGGAAGAGCAGCAAGAGCTTTTGGTCCCGGCACCTTTGGTGTGGGAGGAATCCCTGGACGTTCGGAATTGCTGAGCTGGCTCCGGCTCAGCAGCCCAGGCAGATAGTATTGGACTTTGGGAGAGTACAGAAAGAGACAGCCCCAGCGTTTGTGGGGCAGTGAATGCAGTTGCCTGGATACTGGAAGAGCAGCAAGAGCTTTTGGTGCCGGCACCTTTGGTGTGGGAGGAATCCCTGGACGTTCGGAATTGCTGAGCTGGCTCCGGCTCAGCAGCCCAGGCAGATAGTATTGGACTTTGGGAGAGTACAGAAAGAGACAGCCCCAGCGTTTGTGGGGCAGTGAATGCAGTTGCCTGGATACTGGAAGAGCAGCAAGAGCTTTTGGTGCCGGCACCTTTGGTGTGGGAGGAATCCCTGGACGTTCGGAATTGCTGAGCTGGCTCCGGCTCAGCAGCCCAGGCAGATAGTATTGGACTTTGGGAGAGTACAGAAAGAGACAGCCCCAGCGTTTGTGGGGCAGTGAATGCAGTTGCCTGGATACTGGAAGAGCAGCAAGAGCTTTTGGTCCCGGCACCTTTGGTGTGGGAGGAATCCCTGGACGTTCGGAATTGCTGAGCTGGCTCCGGCTCAGCAGCCCAGGCAGATAGTATTGGACTTTGGGAGAGTACAGAAAGAGACAGCCCCAGCGTTTGTGGGGCAGTGAATGCGGTTGCCTGGATACTGGAAGAGCAGCAAGAGCTTTTGGTGCCGGCACCTTTGGTGTGGGAGGAATCCCTGGACGTTCGGAATTGCTGAGCTGGCTCCGGCTCAGCAGCCCAGGCAGATAGTATTGGACTTTGGGAGAGTACAGAAAGAGACAGCCCCAGCGTTTGTGGGGCAGTGAATGCAGTTGCCTGGATACTGGAAGAGCAGCAAGAGCTTTTGGTGCCGGCACCTTTGGTGTGGGAGGAATCCCTGGACGTTCGGAATTGCTGAGCTGGCTCCGGCTCAGCAGCCCAGGCAGATAGTATTGGACTTTGGGAGAGTACAGAAAGAGACAGCCCCAGCGTTTGTGGGGCAGTGAATGCAGTTGCCTGGATACTGGAAGAGCAGCAAGAGCTTTTGGTGCCGGCACCTTTGGTGTGGGAGGAATCCCTGGACGTTCGGAATTGCTGAGCTGGCTCCGGCTCAGCGGCCCAGGCAGATAGTATTGGACTTTGGGAGAGTACAGAAAGAGACAGCCCCAGCGTTTGTGGGGCAGTGAATGCAGTTGCCTGGATACTGGAAGAGCAGCAAGAGCTTTTGGTGCCGGCACCTTTGGTGTGGGAGGAATCCCTGGACGTTCGGAATTGCTGAGCTGGCTCCGGCTCAGCAGCCCAGGCAGATAGTATTGGACTTTGGGAGAGTACAGAAAGAGACAGCCCCAGCGTTTGTGGGGCAGTGAATGCAGTTGCCTGGATACTGGAAGAGCAGCAAGAGCTTTTGGTGCCGGCACCTTTGGTGTGGGAGGAATCCCTGGACGTTCGGAATTGCTGAGCTGGCTCCGGCTCAGCAGCCCAGGCAGATAGTATTGGACTTTGGGAGAGTACAGAAAGAGACAGCCCCAGCGTTTGTGGGGCAGTGAATGCAGTTGCCTGGATACTGGAAGAGCAGCAAGAGCTTTTGGTGCCGGCACCTTTGGTGTGGGAGGAATCCCTGGACGTTCGGAATTGCTGAGCTGGCTCCGGCTCAGCAGCCCAGGCAGATAGTATTGGACTTTGGGAGAGTACAGAAAGAGACAGCCCCAGCGTTTGTGGGGCAGTGAATGCAGTTGCCTGGATACTGGAAGAGCAGCAAGAGCTTTTGGTCCCGGCACCTTTGGTGTGGGAGGAATCCCTGGACGTTCGGAATTGCTGAGCTGGCTCCGGCTCAGCAGCCCAGGCAGATAGTATTGGACTTTGGGAGAGTACAGAAAGAGACAGCCCCAGCGTTTGTGGGGCAGTGAATGCAGTTGCCTGGATACTGGAAGAGCAGCAAGAGCTTTTGGTGCCGGCACCTTTGGTGTGGGAGGAATCCCTGGACGTTCGGAATTGCTGAGCTGGCTCCGGCTCAGCAGCCCAGGCAGATAGTATTGGACTTTGGGAGAGTACAGAAAGAGACAGCCCCAGCGTTTGTGGGGCAGTGAATGCAGTTGCCTGGATACTGGAAGAGCAGCAAGAGCTTTTGGTGCCGGCACCTTTGGTGTGGGAGGAATCCCTGGACGTTCGGAATTGCTGAGCTGGCTCCGGCTCAGCAGCCCAGGCAGATAGTATTGGACTTTGGGAGAGTACAGAAAGAGACAGCCCCAGCGTTTGTGGGGCAGTGAATGCAGTTGCCTGGATACTGGAAGAGCAGCAAGAGCTTTTGGTGCCGGCACCTTTGGTGTGGGAGGAATCCCTGGACGTTCGGAATTGCTGAGCTGGCTCCGGCTCAGCAGCCCAGGCAGATAGTATTGGACTTTGGGAGAGTACAGAAAGAGACAGCCCCAGCGTTTGTGGGGCAGTGAATGCAGTTGCCTGGATACTGGAAGAGCAGCAAGAGCTTTTGGTCCCGGCACCTTTGGTGTGGGAGGAATCCCTGGACGTTCGGAATTGCTGAGCTGGCTCCGGCTCAGCAGCCCAGGCAGATAGTATTGGACTTTGGGAGAGTACAGAAAGAGACAGCCCCAGCGTTTGTGGGGCAGTGAATGCAGTTGCCTGGATACTGGAAGAGCAGCAAGAGCTTTTGGTGCCGGCACCTTTGGTGTGGGAGGAATCCCTGGACGTTCGGAATTGCTGAGCTGGCTCCGGCTCAGCAGCCCAGGCAGATAGTATTGGACTTTGGGAGAGTACAGAAAGAGACAGCCCCAGCGTTTGTGGGGCAGTGAATGCAGTTGCCTGGATACTGGAAGAGCAGCAAGAGCTTTTGGTGCCGGCACCTTTGGTGTGGGAGGAATCCCTGGACGTTCGGAATTGCTGAGCTGGCTCCGGCTCAGCAGCCCAGGCAGATAGTATTGGACTTTGGGAGAGTACAGAAAGAGACAGCCCCAGCGTTTGTGGGGCAGTGAATGCAGTTGCCTGGATACTGGAAGAGCAGCAAGAGCTTTTGGTGCCGGCACCTTTGGTGTGGGAGGAATCCCTGGACGTTCGGAATTGCTGAGCTGGCTCCGGCTCAGCAGCCCAGGCAGATAGTATTGGACTTTGGGAGAGTACAGAAAGAGACAGCCCCAGCGTTTGTGGGGCAGTGAATGCAGTTGCCTGGATACTGGAAGAGCAGCAAGAGCTTTTTGGTGCCGGCACCTTTGGTGTGGGAGGAATCCCTGGACGTTCGGAATTGCTGAGCTGGCTCCGGCTCAGCAGCCCAGGCAGATAGTATTGGACTTTGGGAGAGTACAGAAAGAGACAGCCCCAGCGTTTGTGGGGCAGTGAATGCAGTTGCCTGGATACTGGAAGAGCAGCAAGAGCTTTTGGTGCCGGCACCTTTGGTGTGGGAGGAATCCCTGGACGTTCGGAATTGCTGAGCTGGCTCCGGCTCAGCAGCCCAGGCAGATAGTATTGGACTTTGGGAGAGTACAGAAAGAGACAGCCCCAGCGTTTGTGGGGCAGTGAATGCAGTTGCCTGGATACTGGAAGAGCAGCAAGAGCTTTTGGTGCCGGCACCTTTGGTGTGGGAGGAATCCCTGGACGTTCGGAATTGCTGAGCTGGCTCCGGCTCAGCAGCCCAGGCAGATAGTATTGGACTTTGGGAGAGTACAGAAAGAGACAGCCCCAGCGTTTGTGGGGCAGTGAATGCAGTTGCCTGGATACTGGAAGAGCAGCAAGAGCTTTTGGTGCCGGCACCTTTGGTGTGGGAGGAATCCCTGGACGTTCGGAATTGCTGAGCTGGCTCCGGCTCAGCAGCCCAGGCAGATAGTATTGGACTTTGGGAGAGTACAGAAAGAGACAGCCCCAGCGTTTGTGGGGCAGTGAATGCAGTTGCCTGGATACTGGAAGAGCAGCAAGAGCTTTTGGTGCCGGCACCTTTGGTGTGGGAGGAATCCCTGGACGTTCGGAATTGCTGAGCTGGCTCCGGCTCAGCAGCCCAGGCAGATAGTATTGGACTTTGGGAGAGTACAGAAAGAGACAGCCCCAGCGTTTGTGGGGCAGTGAATGCAGTTGCCTGGATACTGGAAGAGCAGCAAGAGCTTTTGGTGCCGGCACCTTTGGTGTGGGAGGAATCCCTGGACGTTCGGAATTGCTGAGCTGGCTCCGGCTCAGCAGCCCAGGCAGATAGTATTGGACTTTGGGAGAGTACAGAAAGAGACAGCCCCAGCGTTTGTGGGGCAGTGAATGCAGTTGCCTGGATACTGGAAGAGCAGCAAGAGCTTTTGGTGCCGGCACCTTTGGTGTGGGAGGAATCCCTGGACGTTCGGAATTGCTGAGCTGGCTCCGGCTCAGCAGCCCAGGCAGATAGTATTGGACTTTGGGAGAGTACAGAAAGAGACAGCCCCAGCGTTTGTGGGGCAGTGAATGCAGTTGCCTGGATACTGGAAGAGCAGCAAGAGCTTTTGGTCCCGGCACCTTTGGTGTGGGAGGAATCCCTGGACGTTCGGAATTGCTGAGCTGGCTCCGGCTCAGCAGCCCAGGCAGATAGTATTGGACTTTGGGAGAGTACAGAAAGAGACAGCCCCAGCGTTTGTGGGGCAGTGAATGCGGTTGCCTGGATACTGGAAGAGCAGCAAGAGCTTTTGGTGCCGGCACCTTTGGTGTGGGAGGAATCCCTGGACGTTCGGAATTGCTGAGCTGGCTCCGGCTCAGCAGCCCAGGCAGATAGTATTGGACTTTGGGAGAGTACAGAAAGAGACAGCCCCAGCGTTTGTGGGGCAGTGAATGCAGTTGCCTGGATACTGGAAGAGCAGCAAGAGCTTTTGGTGCCGGCACCTTTGGTGTGGGAGGAATCCCTGGACGTTCGGAATTGCTGAGCTGGCTCCGGCTCAGCAGCCCAGGCAGATAGTATTGGACTTTGGGAGAGTACAGAAAGAGACAGCCCCAGCGTTTGTGGGGCAGTGAATGCAGTTGCCTGGATACTGGAAGAGCAGCAAGAGCTTTTGGTGCCGGCACCTTTGGTGTGGGAGGAATCCCTGGACGTTCGGAATTGCTGAGCTGGCTCCGGCTCAGCAGCCCAGGCAGATAGTATTGGACTTTGGGAGAGTACAGAAAGAGACAGCCCCAGCGTTTGTGGGGCAGTGAATTTGGTTGCCTGGATACTGGAAGAGCAGCAAGAGCTTTTGGTCCCGGCACCTTTGGTGTGGGAGGAATCCCTGGACGTTCGGAATTGCTGAGCTGGCTCCGGCTCAGCAGCCCAGGCAGATAGTATTGGACTTTGGGAGAGTACAGAAAGAGACAGCCCCAGCGTTTGTGGGGCAGTGAATGCAGTTGCCTGGATACTGGAAGAGCAGCAAGAGCTTTTGGTGCCGGCACCTTTGGTGTGGGAGGAATCCCTGGACGTTCGGAATTGCTGAGCTGGCTCCGGCTCAGCAGCCCAGGCAGATAGTATTGGACTTTGGGAGAGTACAGAAAGAGACAGCCCCAGCGTTTGTGGGGCAGTGAATGCAGTTGCCTGGATACTGGAAGAGCAGCAAGAGCTTTTGGTGCCGGCACCTTTGGTGTGGGAGGAATCCCTGGACGTTCGGAATTGCTGAGCTGGCTCCGGCTCAGCGGCCCAGGCAGATAGTATTGGACTTTGGGAGAGTACAGAAAGAGACAGCCCCAGCGTTTGTGGGGCAGTGAATGCAGTTGCCTGGATACTGGAAGAGCAGCAAGAGCTTTTGGTGCCGGCACCTTTGGTGTGGGAGGAATCCCTGGACGTTCGGAATTGCTGAGCTGGCTCCGGCTCAGCAGCCCAGGCAGATAGTATTGGACTTTGGGAGAGTACAGAAAGAGACAGCCCCAGCGTTTGTGGGGCAGTGAATGCAGTTGCCTGGATACTGGAAGAGCAGCAAGAGCTTTTTGGTGCCGGCACCTTTGGTGTGGGAGGAATCCCTGGACGTTCGGAATTGCTGAGCTGGCTCCGGCTCAGCAGCCCAGGCAGATAGTATTGGACTTTGGGAGAGTACAGAAAGAGACAGCCCCAGCGTTTGTGGGGCAGTGAATGCAGTTGCCTGGATACTGGAAGAGCAGCAAGAGCTTTTGGTGCCGGCACCTTTGGTGTGGGAGGAATCCCTGGACGTTCGGAATTGCTGAGCTGGCTCCGGCTCAGCAGCCCAGGCAGATAGTATTGGACTTTGGGAGAGTACAGAAAGAGACAGCCCCAGCGTTTGTGGGGCAGTGAATGCAGTTGCCTGGATACTGGAAGAGCAGCAAGAGCTTTTGGTGCCGGCACCTTTGGTGTGGGAGGAATCCCTGGACGTTCGGAATTGCTGAGCTGGCTCCGGCTCAGCAGCCCAGGCAGATAGTATTGGACTTTGGGAGAGTACAGAAAGAGACAGCCCCAGCGTTTGTGGGGCAGTGAATGCAGTTGCCTGGATACTGGAAGAGCAGCAAGAGCTTTTGGTCCCGGCACCTTTGGTGTGGGAGGAATCCCTGGACGTTCGGAATTGCTGAGCTGGCTCCGGCTCAGCAGCCCAGGCAGATAGTATTGGACTTTGGGAGAGTACAGAAAGAGACAGCCCCAGCGTTTGTGGGGCAGTGAATGCAGTTGCCTGGATACTGGAAGAGCAGCAAGAGCTTTTGGTGCCGGCACCTTTGGTGTGGGAGGAATCCCTGGACGTTCGGAATTGCTGAGCTGGCTCCGGCTCAGCAGCCCAGGCAGATAGTATTGGACTTTGGGAGAGTACAGAAAGAGACAGCCCCAGCGTTTGTGGGGCAGTGAATGCAGTTGCCTGGATACTGGAAGAGCAGCAAGAGCTTTTGGTCCCGGCACCTTTGGTGTGGGAGGAATCCCTGGACGTTCGGAATTGCTGAGCTGGCTCCGGCTCAGCAGCCCAGGCAGATAGTATTGGACTTTGGGAGAGTACAGAAAGAGACAGCCCCAGCGTTTGTGGGGCAGTGAATGCAGTTGCCTGGATACTGGAAGAGCAGCAAGAGCTTTTGGTGCCGGCACCTTTGGTGTGGGAGGAATCCCTGGACGTTCGGAATTGCTGAGCTGGCTCCGGCTCAGCAGCCCAGGCAGATAGTATTGGACTTTGGGAGAGTACAGAAAGAGACAGCCCCAGCGTTTGTGGGGCAGTGAATGCAGTTGCCTGGATACTGGAAGAGCAGCAAGAGCTTTTGGTGCCGGCACCTTTGGTGTGGGAGGAATCCCTGGACGTTCGGAATTGCTGAGCTGGCTCCGGCTCAGCAGCCCAGGCAGATAGTATTGGACTTTGGGAGAGTACAGAAAGAGACAGCCCCAGCGTTTGTGGGGCAGTGAATGCAGTTGCCTGGATACTGGAAGAGCAGCAAGAGCTTTTGGTGCCGGCACCTTTGGTGTGGGAGGAATCCCTGGACGTTCGGAATTGCTGAGCTGGCTCCGGCTCAGCAGCCCAGGCAGATAGTATTGGACTTTGGGAGAGTACAGAAAGAGACAGCCCCAGCGTTTGTGGGGCAGTGAATGCAGTTGCCTGGATACTGGAAGAGCAGCAAGAGCTTTTGGGTTGGGCACCTTTGGTGTGGGAGGAATCCCTGGACGTTCGCTATTGCTGAGCTGGCTCCGGCTCAGCGGCCCAGGCAGATAGTATTGGACTTTGGGAGAGTACAGAAAGAGACAGCCCCAGCGTTTGTGGGGCAGTGAATGCGGTTGCCTGGATACTGGAAGAGCAGCAAGAGCTTTTGGTGCCGGCACCTTTGGTGTGGGAGGAATCCCTGGACGTTCGGAATTGCTGAGCTGGCTCCGGCTCAGCAGCCCAGGCAGATAGTATTGGACTTTGGGAGAGTACAGAAAGAGACAGCCCCAGCGTTTGTGGGGCAGTGAATGCAGTTGCCTGGATACTGGAAGAGCAGCAAGAGCTTTTGGTGCCGGCACCTTTGGTGTGGGAGGAATCCCTGGACGTTCGGAATTGCTGAGCTGGCTCCGGCTCAGCAGCCCAGGCAGATAGTATTGGACTTTGGGAGAGTACAGAAAGAGACAGCCCCAGCGTTTGTGGGGCAGTGAATGCAGTTGCCTGGATACTGGAAGAGCAGCAAGAGCTTTTGGTGCCGGCACCTTTGGTGTGGGAGGAATCCCTGGACGTTCGGAATTGCTGAGCTGGCTCCGGCTCAGCGGCCCAGGCAGATAGTATTGGACTTTGGGAGAGTACAGAAAGAGACAGCCCCAGCGTTTGTGGGGCAGTGAATGCAGTTGCCTGGATACTGGAAGAGCAGCAAGAGCTTTTGGTCCCGGCACCTTTGGTGTGGGAGGAATCCCTGGACGTTCGGAATTGCTGAGCTGGCTCCGGCTCAGCAGCCCAGGCAGATAGTATTGGACTTTGGGAGAGTACAGAAAGAGACAGCCCCAGCGTTTGTGGGGCAGTGAATGCAGTTGCCTGGATACTGGAAGAGCAGCAAGAGCTTTTGGTCCCGGCACCTTTGGTGTGGGAGGAATCCCTGGACGTTCGGAATTGCTGAGCTGGCTCCGGCTCAGCAGCCCAGGCAGATAGTATTGGACTTTGGGAGAGTACAGAAAGAGACAGCCCCAGCGTTTGTGGGGCAGTGAATGCAGTTGCCTGGATACTGGAAGAGCAGCAAGAGCTTTTGGTGCCGGCACCTTTGGTGTGGGAGGAATCCCTGGACGTTCGGAATTGCTGAGCTGGCTCCGGCTCAGCGGCCCAGGCAGATAGTATTGGACTTTGGGAGAGTACAGAAAGAGACAGCCCCAGCGTTTGTGGGGCAGTGAATGCAGTTGCCTGGATACTGGAAGAGCAGCAAGAGCTTTTGGTGCCGGCACCTTTGGTGTGGGAGGAATCCCTGGACGTTCGGAATTGCTGAGCTGGCTCCGGCTCAGCAGCCCAGGCAGATAGTATTGGACTTTGGGAGAGTACAGAAAGAGACAGCCCCAGCGTTTGTGGGGCAGTGAATGCAGTTGCCTGGATACTGGAAGAGCAGCAAGAGCTTTTGGTGCCGGCACCTTTGGTGTGGGAGGAATCCCTGGACGTTCGGAATTGCTGAGCTGGCTCCGGCTCAGCAGCCCAGGCAGATAGTATTGGACTTTGGGAGAGTACAGAAAGAGACAGCCCCAGCGTTTGTGGGGCAGTGAATGCAGTTGCCTGGATACTGGAAGAGCAGCAAGAGCTTTTGGTGCCGGCACCTTTGGTGTGGGAGGAATCCCTGGACGTTCGGAATTGCTGAGCTGGCTCCGGCTCAGCAGCCCAGGCAGATAGTATTGGACTTTGGGAGAGTACAGAAAGAGACAGCCCCAGCGTTTGTGGGGCAGTGAATGCAGTTGCCTGGATACTGGAAGAGCAGCAAGAGCTTTTGGTGCCGGCACCTTTGGTGTGGGAGGAATCCCTGGACGTTCGGAATTGCTGAGCTGGCTCCGGCTCAGCAGCCCAGGCAGATAGTATTGGACTTTGGGAGAGTACAGAAAGAGACAGCCCCAGCGTTTGTGGGGCAGTGAATGCAGTTGCCTGGATACTGGAAGAGCAGCAAGAGCTTTTGGTGCCGGCACCTTTGGTGTGGGAGGAATCCCTGGACGTTCGGAATTGCTGAGCTGGCTCCGGCTCAGCAGCCCAGGCAGATAGTATTGGACTTTGGGAGAGTACAGAAAGAGACAGCCCCAGCGTTTGTGGGGCAGTGAATGCAGTTGCCTGGATACTGGAAGAGCAGCAAGAGCTTTTGGTCCCGGCACCTTTGGTGTGGGAGGAATCCCTGGACGTTCGGAATTGCTGAGCTGGCTCCGGCTCAGCAGCCCAGGCAGATAGTATTGGACTTTGGGAGAGTACAGAAAGAGACAGCCCCAGCGTTTGTGGGGCAGTGAATGCAGTTGCCTGGATACTGGAAGAGCAGCAAGAGCTTTTGGTGCCGGCACCTTTGGTGTGGGAGGAATCCCTGGACGTTCGGAATTGCTGAGCTGGCTCCGGCTCAGCAGCCCAGGCAGATAGTATTGGACTTTGGGAGAGTACAGAAAGAGACAGCCCCAGCGTTTGTGGGGCAGTGAATGCAGTTGCCTGGATACTGGAAGAGCAGCAAGAGCTTTTGGTGCCGGCACCTTTGGTGTGGGAGGAATCCCTGGACGTTCGGAATTGCTGAGCTGGCTCCGGCTCAGCAGCCCAGGCAGATAGTATTGGACTTTGGGAGAGTACAGAAAGAGACAGCCCCAGCGTTTGTGGGGCAGTGAATGCAGTTGCCTGGATACTGGAAGAGCAGCAAGAGCTTTTGGTGCCGGCACCTTTGGTGTGGGAGGAATCCCTGGACGTTCGGAATTGCTGAGCTGGCTCCGGCTCAGCAGCCCAGGCAGATAGTATTGGACTTTGGGAGAGTACAGAAAGAGACAGCCCCAGCGTTTGTGGGGCAGTGAATGCAGTTGCCTGGATACTGGAAGAGCAGCAAGAGCTTTTGGTGCCGGCACCTTTGGTGTGGGAGGAATCCCTGGACGTTCGGAATTGCTGAGCTGGCTCCGGCTCAGCAGCCCAGGCAGATAGTATTGGACTTTGGGAGAGTACAGAAAGAGACAGCCCCAGCGTTTGTGGGGCAGTGAATGCAGTTGCCTGGATACTGGAAGAGCAGCAAGAGCTTTTGGTGCCGGCACCTTTGGTGTGGGAGGAATCCCTGGACGTTCGGAATTGCTGAGCTGGCTCCGGCTCAGCAGCCCAGGCAGATAGTATTGGACTTTGGGAGAGTACAGAAAGAGACAGCCCCAGCGTTTGTGGGGCAGTGAATGCAGTTGCCTGGATACTGGAAGAGCAGCAAGAGCTTTTGGTCCCGGCACCTTTGGTGTGGGAGGAATCCCTGGACGTTCGGAATTGCTGAGCTGGCTCCGGCTCAGCAGCCCAGGCAGATAGTATTGGACTTTGGGAGAGTACAGAAAGAGACAGCCCCAGCGTTTGTGGGGCAGTGAATGCAGTTGCCTGGATACTGGAAGAGCAGCAAGAGCTTTTGGTGCCGGCACCTTTGGTGTGGGAGGAATCCCTGGACGTTCGGAATTGCTGAGCTGGCTCCGGCTCAGCAGCCCAGGCAGATAGTATTGGACTTTGGGAGAGTACAGAAAGAGACAGCCCCAGCGTTTGTGGGGCAGTGAATGCAGTTGCCTGGATACTGGAAGAGCAGCAAGAGCTTTTGGTGCCGGCACCTTTGGTGTGGGAGGAATCCCTGGACGTTCGGAATTGCTGAGCTGGCTCCGGCTCAGCAGCCCAGGCAGATAGTATTGGACTTTGGGAGAGTACAGAAAGAGACAGCCCCAGCGTTTGTGGGGCAGTGAATGCAGTTGCCTGGATACTGGAAGAGCAGCAAGAGCTTTTTGGTGCCGGCACCTTTGGTGTGGGAGGAATCCCTGGACGTTCGGAATTGCTGAGCTGGCTCCGGCTCAGCAGCCCAGGCAGATAGTATTGGACTTTGGGAGAGTACAGAAAGAGACAGCCCCAGCGTTTGTGGGGCAGTGAATGCGGTTGCCTGGATACTGGAAGAGCAGCAAGAGCTTTTGGTGCCGGCACCTTTGGTGTGGGAGGAATCCCTGGACGTTCGGAATTGCTGAGCTGGCTCCGGCTCAGCAGCCCAGGCAGATAGTATTGGACTTTGGGAGAGTACAGAAAGAGACAGCCCCAGCGTTTGTGGGGCAGTGAATGCAGTTGCCTGGATACTGGAAGAGCAGCAAGAGCTTTTGGTGCCGGCACCTTTGGTGTGGGAGGAATCCCTGGACGTTCGGAATTGCTGAGCTGGCTCCGGCTCAGCAGCCCAGGCAGATAGTATTGGACTTTGGGAGAGTACAGAAAGAGACAGCCCCAGCGTTTGTGGGGCAGTGAATGCAGTTGCCTGGATACTGGAAGAGCAGCAAGAGCTTTTGGTCCCGGCACCTTTGGTGTGGGAGGAATCCCTGGACGTTCGGAATTGCTGAGCTGGCTCCGGCTCAGCAGCCCAGGCAGATAGTATTGGACTTTGGGAGAGTACAGAAAGAGACAGCCCCAGCGTTTGTGGGGCAGTGAATGCAGTTGCCTGGATACTGGAAGAGCAGCAAGAGCTTTTGGTGCCGGCACCTTTGGTGTGGGAGGAATCCCTGGACGTTCGGAATTGCTGAGCTGGCTCCGGCTCAGCAGCCCAGGCAGATAGTATTGGACTTTGGGAGAGTACAGAAAGAGACAGCCCCAGCGTTTGTGGGGCAGTGAATGCAGTTGCCTGGATACTGGAAGAGCAGCAAGAGCTTTTGGTGCCGGCACCTTTGGTGTGGGAGGAATCCCTGGACGTTCGGAATTGCTGAGCTGGCTCCGGCTCAGCAGCCCAGGCAGATAGTATTGGACTTTGGGAGAGTACAGAAAGAGACAGCCCCAGCGTTTGTGGGGCAGTGAATGCAGTTGCCTGGATACTGGAAGAGCAGCAAGAGCTTTTGGTGCCGGCACCTTTGGTGTGGGAGGAATCCCTGGACGTTCGGAATTGCTGAGCTGGCTCCGGCTCAGCAGCCCAGGCAGATAGTATTGGACTTTGGGAGAGTACAGAAAGAGACAGCCCCAGCGTTTGTGGGGCAGTGAATGCAGTTGCCTGGATACTGGAAGAGCAGCAAGAGCTTTTGGTGCCGGCACCTTTGGTGTGGGAGGAATCCCTGGACGTTCGGAATTGCTGAGCTGGCTCCGGCTCAGCAGCCCAGGCAGATAGTATTGGACTTTGGGAGAGTACAGAAAGAGACAGCCCCAGCGTTTGTGGGGCAGTGAATGCAGTTGCCTGGATACTGGAAGAGCAGCAAGAGCTTTTGGTGCCGGCACCTTTGGTGTGGGAGGAATCCCTGGACGTTCGGAATTGCTGAGCTGGCTCCGGCTCAGCAGCCCAGGCAGATAGTATTGGACTTTGGGAGAGTACAGAAAGAGACAGCCCCAGCGTTTGTGGGGCAGTGAATGCAGTTGCCTGGATACTGGAAGAGCAGCAAGAGCTTTTGGTGCCGGCACCTTTGGTGTGGGAGGAATCCCTGGACGTTCGGAATTGCTGAGCTGGCTCCGGCTCAGCAGCCCAGGCAGATAGTATTGGACTTTGGGAGAGTACAGAAAGAGACAGCCCCAGCGTTTGTGGGGCAGTGAATGCAGTTGCCTGGATACTGGAAGAGCAGCAAGAGCTTTTGGTCCCGGCACCTTTGGTGTGGGAGGAATCCCTGGACGTTCGGAATTGCTGAGCTGGCTCCGGCTCAGCAGCCCAGGCAGATAGTATTGGACTTTGGGAGAGTACAGAAAGAGACAGCCCCAGCGTTTGTGGGGCAGTGAATGCAGTTGCCTGGATACTGGAAGAGCAGCAAGAGCTTTTGGTGCCGGCACCTTTGGTGTGGGAGGAATCCCTGGACGTTCGGAATTGCTGAGCTGGCTCCGGCTCAGCAGCCCAGGCAGATAGTATTGGACTTTGGGAGAGTACAGAAAGAGACAGCCCCAGCGTTTGTGGGGCAGTGAATGCAGTTGCCTGGATACTGGAAGAGCAGCAAGAGCTTTTTGGTGCCGGCACCTTTGGTGTGGGAGGAATCCCTGGACGTTCGGAATTGCTGAGCTGGCTCCGGCTCAGCAGCCCAGGCAGATAGTATTGGACTTTGGGAGAGTACAGAAAGAGACAGCCCCAGCGTTTGTGGGGCAGTGAATGCGGTTGCCTGGATACTGGAAGAGCAGCAAGAGCTTTTGGTGCCGGCACCTTTGGTGTGGGAGGAATCCCTGGACGTTCGGAATTGCTGAGCTGGCTCCGGCTCAGCAGCCCAGGCAGATAGTATTGGACTTTGGGAGAGTACAGAAAGAGACAGCCCCAGCGTTTGTGGGGCAGTGAATGCAGTTGCCTGGATACTGGAAGAGCAGCAAGAGCTTTTGGTCCCGGCACCTTTGGTGTGGGAGGAATCCCTGGACGTTCGGAATTGCTGAGCTGGCTCCGGCTCAGCAGCCCAGGCAGATAGTATTGGACTTTGGGAGAGTACAGAAAGAGACAGCCCCAGCGTTTGTGGGGCAGTGAATGCGGTTGCCTGGATACTGGAAGAGCAGCAAGAGCTTTTGGTGCCGGCACCTTTGGTGTGGGAGGAATCCCTGGACGTTCGGAATTGCTGAGCTGGCTCCGGCTCAGCAGCCCAGGCAGATAGTATTGGACTTTGGGAGAGTACAGAAAGAGACAGCCCCAGCGTTTGTGGGGCAGTGAATGCAGTTGCCTGGATACTGGAAGAGCAGCAAGAGCTTTTGGTGCCGGCACCTTTGGTGTGGGAGGAATCCCTGGACGTTCGGAATTGCTGAGCTGGCTCCGGCTCAGCAGCCCAGGCAGATAGTATTGGACTTTGGGAGAGTACAGAAAGAGACAGCCCCAGCGTTTGTGGGGCAGTGAATGCAGTTGCCTGGATACTGGAAGAGCAGCAAGAGCTTTTGGTGCCGGCACCTTTGGTGTGGGAGGAATCCCTGGACGTTCGGAATTGCTGAGCTGGCTCCGGCTCAGCAGCCCAGGCAGATACTATTGGACTTTGGGAGAGTACAGAAAGAGACAGCCCCAGCGTTTGTGGGGCAGTGAATGCAGTTGCCTGGATACTGGAAGAGCAGCAAGAGCTTTTGGTGCCGGCACCTTTGGTGTGGGAGGAATCCCTGGACGTTCGGAATTGCTGAGCTGGCTCCGGCTCAGCAGCCCAGGCAGATAGTATTGGACTTTGGGAGAGTACAGAAAGAGACAGCCCCAGCGTTTGTGGGGCAGTGAATGCAGTTGCCTGGATACTGGAAGAGCAGCAAGAGCTTTTGGTGCCGGCACCTTTGGTGTGGGAGGAATCCCTGGACGTTCGGAATTGCTGAGCTGGCTCCGGCTCAGCAGCCCAGGCAGATAGTATTGGACTTTGGGAGAGTACAGAAAGAGACAGCCCCAGCGTTTGTGGGGCAGTGAATGCAGTTGCCTGGATACTGGAAGAGCAGCAAGAGCTTTTGGTGCCGGCACCTTTGGTGTGGGAGGAATCCCTGGACGTTCGGAATTGCTGAGCTGGCTCCGGCTCAGCAGCCCAGGCAGATAGTATTGGACTTTGGGAGAGTACAGAAAGAGACAGCCCCAGCGTTTGTGGGGCAGTGAATGCAGTTGCCTGGATACTGGAAGAGCAGCAAGAGCTTTTGGTGCCGGCACCTTTGGTGTGGGAGGAATCCCTGGACGTTCGGAATTGCTGAGCTGGCTCCGGCTCAGCAGCCCAGGCAGATAGTATTGGACTTTGGGAGAGTACAGAAAGAGACAGCCCCAGCGTTTGTGGGGCAGTGAATGCAGTTGCCTGGATACTGGAAGAGCAGCAAGAGCTTTTGGTCCCGGCACCTTTGGTGTGGGAGGAATCCCTGGACGTTCGGAATTGCTGAGCTGGCTCCGGCTCAGCAGCCCAGGCAGATAGTATTGGACTTTGGGAGAGTACAGAAAGAGACAGCCCCAGCGTTTGTGGGGCAGTGAATGCGGTTGCCTGGATACTGGAAGAGCAGCAAGAGCTTTTGGTGCCGGCACCTTTGGTGTGGGAGGAATCCCTGGACGTTCGGAATTGCTGAGCTGGCTCCGGCTCAGCAGCCCAGGCAGATAGTATTGGACTTTGGGAGAGTACAGAAAGAGACAGCCCCAGCGTTTGTGGGGCAGTGAATGCAGTTGCCTGGATACTGGAAGAGCAGCAAGAGCTTTTGGTGCCGGCACCTTTGGTGTGGGAGGAATCCCTGGACGTTCGGAATTGCTGAGCTGGCTCCGGCTCAGCAGCCCAGGCAGATAGTATTGGACTTTGGGAGAGTACAGAAAGAGACAGCCCCAGCGTTTGTGGGGCAGTGAATGCAGTTGCCTGGATACTGGAAGAGCAGCAAGAGCTTTTGGTGCCGGCACCTTTGGTGTGGGAGGAATCCCTGGACGTTCGGAATTGCTGAGCTGGCTCCGGCTCAGCAGCCCAGGCAGATACTATTGGACTTTGGGAGAGTACAGAAAGAGACAGCCCCAGCGTTTGTGGGGCAGTGAATGCAGTTGCCTGGATACTGGAAGAGCAGCAAGAGCTTTTGGTGCCGGCACCTTTGGTGTGGGAGGAATCCCTGGACGTTCGGAATTGCTGAGCTGGCTCCGGCTCAGCAGCCCAGGCAGATAGTATTGGACTTTGGGAGAGTACAGAAAGAGACAGCCCCAGCGTTTGTGGGGCAGTGAATGCAGTTGCCTGGATACTGGAAGAGCAGCAAGAGCTTTTGGTGCCGGCACCTTTGGTGTGGGAGGAATCCCTGGACGTTCGGAATTGCTGAGCTGGCTCCGGCTCAGCAGCCCAGGCAGATAGTATTGGACTTTGGGAGAGTACAGAAAGAGACAGCCCCAGCGTTTGTGGGGCAGTGAATGCAGTTGCCTGGATACTGGAAGAGCAGCAAGAGCTTTTGGTGCCGGCACCTTTGGTGTGGGAGGAATCCCTGGACGTTCGGAATTGCTGAGCTGGCTCCGGCTCAGCAGCCCAGGCAGATAGTATTGGACTTTGGGAGAGTACAGAAAGAGACAGCCCCAGCGTTTGTGGGGCAGTGAATGCAGTTGCCTGGATACTGGAAGAGCAGCAAGAGCTTTTGGTGCCGGCACCTTTGGTGTGGGAGGAATCCCTGGACGTTCGGAATTGCTAGCTGGCTCCGGCTCAGCGGCCCAGGCAGATAGTATTGGACTTTGGGAGAGTACAGAAAGAGACAGCCCCAGCGTTTGTGGGGCAGTGAATGCAGTTGCCTGGATACTGGAAGAGCAGCAAGAGCTTTTGGTCCCGGCACCTTTGGTGTGGGAGGAATCCCTGGACGTTCGGAATTGCTGAGCTGGCTCCGGCTCAGCAGCCCAGGCAGATAGTATTGGACTTTGGGAGAGTACAGAAAGAGACAGCCCCAGCGTTTGTGGGGCAGTGAATGCGGTTGCCTGGATACTGGAAGAGCAGCAAGAGCTTTTGGTGCCGGCACCTTTGGTGTGGGAGGAATCCCTGGACGTTCGGAATTGCTGAGCTGGCTCCGGCTCAGCAGCCCAGGCAGATAGTATTGGACTTTGGGAGAGTACAGAAAGAGACAGCCCCAGCGTTTGTGGGGCAGTGAATGCAGTTGCCTGGATACTGGAAGAGCAGCAAGAGCTTTTGGTGCCGGCACCTTTGGTGTGGGAGGAATCCCTGGACGTTCGGAATTGCTGAGCTGGCTCCGGCTCAGCGGCCCAGGCAGATAGTATTGGACTTTGGGAGAGTACAGAAAGAGACAGCCCCAGCGTTTGTGGGGCAGTGAATGCAGTTGCCTGGATACTGGAAGAGCAGCAAGAGCTTTTGGTGCCGGCACCTTTGGTGTGGGAGGAATCCCTGGACGTTCGGAATTGCTGAGCTGGCTCCGGCTCAGCAGCCCAGGCAGATAGTATTGGACTTTGGGAGAGTACAGAAAGAGACAGCCCCAGCGTTTGTGGGGCAGTGAATGCAGTTGCCTGGATACTGGAAGAGCAGCAAGAGCTTTTTGGTGCCGGCACCTTTGGTGTGGGAGGAATCCCTGGACGTTCGGAATTGCTGAGCTGGCTCCGGCTCAGCGGCCCAGGCAGATAGTATTGGACTTTGGGAGAGTACAGAAAGAGACAGCCCCAGCGTTTGTGGGGCAGTGAATGCGGTTGCCTGGATACTGGAAGAGCAGCAAGAGCTTTTGGTGCCGGCACCTTTGGTGTGGGAGGAATCCCTGGACGTTCGGAATTGCTGAGCTGGCTCCGGCTCAGCAGCCCAGGCAGATAGTATTGGACTTTGGGAGAGTACAGAAAGAGACAGCCCCAGCGTTTGTGGGGCAGTGAATGCAGTTGCCTGGATACTGGAAGAGCAGCAAGAGCTTTTGGTGCCGGCACCTTTGGTGTGGGAGGAATCCCTGGACGTTCGGAATTGCTGAGCTGGCTCCGGCTCAGCAGCCCAGGCAGATAGTATTGGACTTTGGGAGAGTACAGAAAGAGACAGCCCCAGCGTTTGTGGGGCAGTGAATGCGGTTGCCTGGATACTGGAAGAGCAGCAAGAGCTTTTGGTGCCGGCACCTTTGGTGTGGGAGGAATCCCTGGACGTTCGGAATTGCTGAGCTGGCTCCGGCTCAGCAGCCCAGGCAGATAGTATTGGACTTTGGGAGAGTACAGAAAGAGACAGCCCCAGCGTTTGTGGGGCAGTGAATGCAGTTGCCTGGATACTGGAAGAGCAGCAAGAGCTTTTGGTCCCGGCACCTTTGGTGTGGGAGGAATCCCTGGACGTTCGGAATTGCTGAGCTGGCTCCGGCTCAGCAGCCCAGGCAGATAGTATTGGACTTTGGGAGAGTACAGAAAGAGACAGCCCCAGCGTTTGTGGGGCAGTGAATGCAGTTGCCTGGATACTGGAAGAGCAGCAAGAGCTTTTGGTGCCGGCACCTTTGGTGTGGGAGGAATCCCTGGACGTTCGGAATTGCTGAGCTGGCTCCGGCTCAGCAGCCCAGGCAGATAGTATTGGACTTTGGGAGAGTACAGAAAGAGACAGCCCCAGCGTTTGTGGGGCAGTGAATGCGGTTGCCTGGATACTGGAAGAGCAGCAAGAGCTTTTGGTGCCGGCACCTTTGGTGTGGGAGGAATCCCTGGACGTTCGGAATTGCTGAGCTGGCTCCGGCTCAGCAGCCCAGGCAGAACGTATTGGACTTTGGGAGAGTACAGAAAGAGACAGCCCCAGCGTTTGTGGGGCAGTGAATGCAGTTGCCTGGATACTGGAAGAGCAGCAAGAGCTTTTGGTGCCGGCACCTTTGGTGTGGGAGGAATCCCTGGACGTTCGGAATTGCTGAGCTGGCTCCGGCTCAGCAGCCCAGGCAGATAGTATTGGACTTTGGGAGAGTACAGAAAGAGACAGCCCCAGCGTTTGTGGGGCAGTGAATGCAGTTGCCTGGATACTGGAAGAGCAGCAAGAGCTTTTGGTGCCGGCACCTTTGGTGTGGGAGGAATCCCTGGACGTTCGGAATTGCTGAGCTGGCTCCGGCTCAGCAGCCCAGGCAGATAGTATTGGACTTTGGGAGAGTACAGAAAGAGACAGCCCCAGCGTTTGTGGGGCAGTGAATGCAGTTGCCTGGATACTGGAAGAGCAGCAAGAGCTTTTGGTGCCGGCACCTTTGGTGTGGGAGGAATCCCTGGACGTTCGGAATTGCTGAGCTGGCTCCGGCTCAGCAGCCCAGGCAGATAGTATTGGACTTTGGGAGAGTACAGAAAGAGACAGCCCCAGCGTTTGTGGGGCAGTGAATGCAGTTGCCTGGATACTGGAAGAGCAGCAAGAGCTTTTGGTGCCGGCACCTTTGGTGTGGGAGGAATCCCTGGACGTTCGGAATTGCTGAGCTGGCTCCGGCTCAGCGGCCCAGGCAGATAGTATTGGACTTTGGGAGAGTACAGAAAGAGACAGCCCCAGCGTTTGTGGGGCAGTGAATGCAGTTGCCTGGATACTGGAAGAGCAGCAAGAGCTTTTGGTCCCGGCACCTTTGGTGTGGGAGGAATCCCTGGACGTTCGGAATTGCTGAGCTGGCTCCGGCTCAGCAGCCCAGGCAGATAGTATTGGACTTTGGGAGAGTACAGAAAGAGACAGCCCCAGCGTTTGTGGGGCAGTGAATGCAGTTGCCTGGATACTGGAAGAGCAGCAAGAGCTTTTGGTGCCGGCACCTTTGGTGTGGGAGGAATCCCTGGACGTTCGGAATTGCTGAGCTGGCTCCGGCTCAGCAGCCCAGGCAGATAGTATTGGACTTTGGGAGAGTACAGAAAGAGACAGCCCCAGCGTTTGTGGGGCAGTGAATGCAGTTGCCTGGATACTGGAAGAGCAGCAAGAGCTTTTGGTGCCGGCACCTTTGGTGTGGGAGGAATCCCTGGACGTTCGGAATTGCTCAGCTGGCTCCGGCTCAGCGGCCCAGGCAGATAGTATTGGACTTTGGGAGAGTACAGAAAGAGACAGCCCCAGCGTTTGTGGGGCAGTGAATGCAGTTGCCTGGATACTGGAAGAGCAGCAAGAGCTTTTGGTGCCGGCACCTTTGGTGTGGGAGGAATCCCTGGACGTTCGGAATTGCTGAGCTGGCTCCGGCTCAGCAGCCCAGGCAGATAGTATTGGACTTTGGGAGAGTACAGAAAGAGACAGCCCCAGCGTTTGTGGGGCAGTGAATGCAGTTGCCTGGATACTGGAAGAGCAGCAAGAGCTTTTTGGTGCCGGCACCTTTGGTGTGGGAGGAATCCCTGGACGTTCGGAATTGCTGAGCTGGCTCCGGCTCAGCAGCCCAGGCAGATAGTATTGGACTTTGGGAGAGTACAGAAAGAGACAGCCCCAGCGTTTGTGGGGCAGTGAATGCGGTTGCCTGGATACTGGAAGAGCAGCAAGAGCTTTTGGTGCCGGCACCTTTGGTGTGGGAGGAATCCCTGGACGTTCGGAATTGCTGAGCTGGCTCCGGCTCAGCAGCCCAGGCAGATAGTATTGGACTTTGGGAGAGTACAGAAAGAGACAGCCCCAGCGTTTGTGGGGCAGTGAATGCAGTTGCCTGGATACTGGAAGAGCAGCAAGAGCTTTTGGTGCCGGCACCTTTGGTGTGGGAGGAATCCCTGGACGTTCGGAATTGCTGAGCTGGCTCCGGCTCAGCAGCCCAGGCAGATAGTATTGGACTTTGGGAGAGTACAGAAAGAGACAGCCCCAGCGTTTGTGGGGCAGTGAATGCAGTTGCCTGGATACTGGAAGAGCAGCAAGAGCTTTTGGTGCCGGCACCTTTGGTGTGGGAGGAATCCCTGGACGTTCGGAATTGCTGAGCTGGCTCCGGCTCAGCAGCCCAGGCAGATAGTATTGGACTTTGGGAGAGTACAGAAAGAGACAGCCCCAGCGTTTGTGGGGCAGTGAATGCGGTTGCCTGGATACTGGAAGAGCAGCAAGAGCTTTTGGTCCCGGCACCTTTGGTGTGGGAGGAATCCCTGGACGTTCGGAATTGCTGAGCTGGCTCCGGCTCAGCAGCCCAGGCAGATAGTATTGGACTTTGGGAGAGTACAGAAAGAGACAGCCCCAGCGTTTGTGGGGCAGTGAATGCAGTTGCCTGGATACTGGAAGAGCAGCAAGAGCTTTTGGTGCCGGCACCTTTGGTGTGGGAGGAATCCCTGGACGTTCGGAATTGCTGAGCTGGCTCCGGCTCAGCAGCCCAGGCAGATAGTATTGGACTTTGGGAGAGTACAGAAAGAGACAGCCCCAGCGTTTGTGGGGCAGTGAATGCGGTTGCCTGGATACTGGAAGAGCAGCAAGAGCTTTTGGTGCCGGCACCTTTGGTGTGGGAGGAATCCCTGGACGTTCGGAATTGCTGAGCTGGCTCCGGCTCAGCAGCCCAGGCAGATAGTATTGGACTTTGGGAGAGTACAGAAAGAGACAGCCCCAGCGTTTGTGGGGCAGTGAATGCGGTTGCCTGGATACTGGAAGAGCAGCAAGAGCTTTTGGTGCCGGCACCTTTGGTGTGGGAGGAATCCCTGGACGTTCGGAATTGCTGAGCTGGCTCCGGCTCAGCAGCCCAGGCAGATAGTATTGGACTTTGGGAGAGTACAGAAAGAGACAGCCCCAGCGTTTGTGGGGCAGTGAATGCAGTTGCCTGGATACTGGAAGAGCAGCAAGAGCTTTTGGTGCCGGCACCTTTGGTGTGGGAGGAATCCCTGGACGTTCGGAATTGCTGAGCTGGCTCCGGCTCAGCAGCCCAGGCAGATAGTATTGGACTTTGGGAGAGTACAGAAAGAGACAGCCCCAGCGTTTGTGGGGCAGTGAATGCGGTTGCCTGGATACTGGAAGAGCAGCAAGAGCTTTTGGTGCCGGCACCTTTGGTGTGGGAGGAATCCCTGGACGTTCGGAATTGCTGAGCTGGCTCCGGCTCAGCGGCCCAGGCAGATAGTATTGGACTTTGGGAGAGTACAGAAAGAGACAGCCCCAGCGTTTGTGGGGCAGTGAATGCAGTTGCCTGGATACTGGAAGAGCAGCAAGAGCTTTTGGTCCCGGCACCTTTGGTGTGGGAGGAATCCCTGGACGTTCGGAATTGCTGAGCTGGCTCCGGCTCAGCAGCCCAGGCAGATAGTATTGGACTTTGGGAGAGTACAGAAAGAGACAGCCCCAGCGTTTGTGGGGCAGTGAATGCGGTTGCCTGGATACTGGAAGAGCAGCAAGAGCTTTTGGTGCCGGCACCTTTGGTGTGGGAGGAATCCCTGGACGTTCGGAATTGCTGAGCTGGCTCCGGCTCAGCAGCCCAGGCAGATAGTATTGGACTTTGGGAGAGTACAGAAAGAGACAGCCCCAGCGTTTGTGGGGCAGTGAATGCAGTTGCCTGGATACTGGAAGAGCAGCAAGAGCTTTTGGTGCCGGCACCTTTGGTGTGGGAGGAATCCCTGGACGTTCGGAATTGCTTGTTGGCTCCGGCTCAGCGGCCCAGGCAGATAGTATTGGACTTTGGGAGAGTACAGAAAGAGACAGCCCCAGCGTTTGTGGGGCAGTGAATGCGGTTGCCTGGATACTGGAAGAGCAGCAAGAGCTTTTGGTGCCGGCACCTTTGGTGTGGGAGGAATCCCTGGACGTTCGGAATTGCTGAGCTGGCTCCGGCTCAGCAGCCCAGGCAGATAGTATTGGACTTTGGGAGAGTACAGAAAGAGACAGCCCCAGCGTTTGTGGGGCAGTGAATGCAGTTGCCTGGATACTGGAAGAGCAGCTAGAGCTTTTTCTTGCCGGCACCTTTGGTGTGGGAGGAATCCCTGGACATTCGCTATTGCTGAGCTGGTTCCGCCTCAGCGGCCCAGGCAGATAGTATTGGACTTTGGGAGAGTACAGAAAGAGACAGCCCCAGCGTTTGTGGGGCAGTGAATGCGGTTGCCTGGATACTGGAAGAGCAGCAAGAGCTTTTGGTGCCGGCACCTTTGGTGTGGGAGGAATCCCTGGACGTTCGGAATTGCTGAGCTGGCTCCGGCTCAGCAGCCCAGGCAGATAGTATTGGACTTTGGGAGAGTACAGAAAGAGACAGCCCCAGCGTTTGTGGGGCAGTGAATGCAGTTGCCTGGATACTGGAAGAGCAGCAAGAGCTTTTGGTGCCGGCACCTTTGGTGTGGGAGGAATCCCTGGACGTTCGGAATTGCTGAGCTGGCTCCGGCTCAGCAGCCCAGGCAGATAGTATTGGACTTTGGGAGAGTACAGAAAGAGACAGCCCCAGCGTTTGTGGGGCAGTGAATGCGGTTGCCTGGATACTGGAAGAGCAGCAAGAGCTTTTGGTGCCGGCACCTTTGGTGTGGGAGGAATCCCTGGACGTTCGGAATTGCTGAGCTGGCTCCGGCTCAGCAGCCCAGGCAGATAGTATTGGACTTTGGGAGAGTACAGAAAGAGACAGCCCCAGCGTTTGTGGGGCAGTGAATGCAGTTGCCTGGATACTGGAAGAGCAGCAAGAGCTTTTGGTCCCGGCACCTTTGGTGTGGGAGGAATCCCTGGACGTTCGGAATTGCTGAGCTGGCTCCGGCTCAGCAGCCCAGGCAGATAGTATTGGACTTTGGGAGAGTACAGAAAGAGACAGCCCCAGCGTTTGTGGGGCAGTGAATGCAGTTGCCTGGATACTGGAAGAGCAGCAAGAGCTTTTGGTGCCGGCACCTTTGGTGTGGGAGGAATCCCTGGACGTTCGGAATTGCTGAGCTGGCTCCGGCTCAGCAGCCCAGGCAGATAGTATTGGACTTTGGGAGAGTACAGAAAGAGACAGCCCCAGCGTTTGTGGGGCAGTGAATGCGGTTGCCTGGATACTGGAAGAGCAGCAAGAGCTTTTGGTGCCGGCACCTTTGGTGTGGGAGGAATCCCTGGACGTTCGGAATTGCTGAGCTGGCTCCGGCTCAGCAGCCCAGGCAGATAGTATTGGACTTTGGGAGAGTACAGAAAGAGACAGCCCCAGCGTTTGTGGGGCAGTGAATGCGGTTGCCTGGATACTGGAAGAGCAGCAAGAGCTTTTGGTGCCGGCACCTTTGGTGTGGGAGGAATCCCTGGACGTTCGGAATTGCTGAGCTGGCTCCGGCTCAGCAGCCCAGGCAGATAGTATTGGACTTTGGGAGAGTACAGAAAGAGACAGCCCCAGCGTTTGTGGGGCAGTGAATGCAGTTGCCTGGATACTGGAAGAGCAGCAAGAGCTTTTGGTGCCGGCACCTTTGGTGTGGGAGGAATCCCTGGACGTTCGGAATTGCTGAGCTGGCTCCGGCTCAGCAGCCCAGGCAGATAGTATTGGACTTTGGGAGAGTACAGAAAGAGACAGCCCCAGCGTTTGTGGGGCAGTGAATGCAGTTGCCTGGATACTGGAAGAGCAGCAAGAGCTTTTGGTGCCGGCACCTTTGGTGTGGGAGGAATCCCTGGACGTTCGGAATTGCTGAGCTGGCTCCGGCTCAGCAGCCCAGGCAGATAGTATTGGACTTTGGGAGAGTACAGAAAGAGACAGCCCCAGCGTTTGTGGGGCAGTGAATGCGGTTGCCTGGATACTGGAAGAGCAGCAAGAGCTTTTGGTGCCGGCACCTTTGGTGTGGGAGGAATCCCTGGACGTTCGGAATTGCTGAGCTGGCTCCGGCTCAGCAGCCCAGGCAGATAGTATTGGACTTTGGGAGAGTACAGAAAGAGACAGCCCCAGCGTTTGTGGGGCAGTGAATGCAGTTGCCTGGATACTGGAAGAGCAGCAAGAGCTTTTGGTCCCGGCACCTTTGGTGTGGGAGGAATCCCTGGACGTTCGGAATTGCTGAGCTGGCTCCGGCTCAGCAGCCCAGGCAGATAGTATTGGACTTTGGGAGAGTACAGAAAGAGACAGCCCCAGCGTTTGTGGGGCAGTGAATGCGGTTGCCTGGATACTGGAAGAGCAGCAAGAGCTTTTGGTGCCGGCACCTTTGGTGTGGGAGGAATCCCTGGACGTTCGGAATTGCTGAGCTGGCTCCGGCTCAGCAGCCCAGGCAGATAGTATTGGACTTTGGGAGAGTACAGAAAGAGACAGCCCCAGCGTTTGTGGGGCAGTGAATGCAGTTGCCTGGATACTGGAAGAGCAGCAAGAGCTTTTGGTGCCGGCACCTTTGGTGTGGGAGGAATCCCTGGACGTTCGGAATTGCTGAGTTGGCTCCGGCTCAGCGGCCCAGGCAGATAGTATTGGACTTTGGGAGAGTACAGAAAGAGACAGCCCCAGCGTTTGTGGGGCAGTGAATGCAGTTGCCTGGATACTGGAAGAGCAGCAAGAGCTTTTGGTGCCGGCACCTTTGGTGTGGGAGGAATCCCTGGACGTTCGGAATTGCTGAGCTGGCTCCGGCTCAGCAGCCCAGGCAGATAGTATTGGACTTTGGGAGAGTACAGAAAGAGACAGCCCCAGCGTTTGTGGGGCAGTGAATGCAGTTGCCTGGATACTGGAAGAGCAGCAAGAGCTTTTGGTCCCGGCACCTTTGGTGTGGGAGGAATCCCTGGACGTTCGGAATTGCTGAGCTGGCTCCGGCTCAGCAGCCCAGGCAGATAGTATTGGACTTTGGGAGAGTACAGAAAGAGACAGCCCCAGCGTTTGTGGGGCAGTGAATGCAGTTGCCTGGATACTGGAAGAGCAGCAAGAGCTTTTGGTGCCGGCACCTTTGGTGTGGGAGGAATCCCTGGACGTTCGGAATTGCTGAGCTGGCTCCGGCTCAGCAGCCCAGGCAGATAGTATTGGACTTTGGGAGAGTACAGAAAGAGACAGCCCCAGCGTTTGTGGGGCAGTGAATGCGGTTGCCTGGATACTGGAAGAGCAGCAAGAGCTTTTGGTGCCGGCACCTTTGGTGTGGGAGGAATCCCTGGACGTTCGGAATTGCTGAGCTGGCTCCGGCTCAGCAGCCCAGGCAGATAGTATTGGACTTTGGGAGAGTACAGAAAGAGACAGCCCCAGCGTTTGTGGGGCAGTGAATGCAGTTGCCTGGATACTGGAAGAGCAGCAAGAGCTTTTGGTCCCGGCACCTTTGGTGTGGGAGGAATCCCTGGACGTTCGGAATTGCTGAGCTGGCTCCGGCTCAGCAGCCCAGGCAGATAGTATTGGACTTTGGGAGAGTACAGAAAGAGACAGCCCCAGCGTTTGTGGGGCAGTGAATGCAGTTGCCTGGATACTGGAAGAGCAGCAAGAGCTTTTGGTCCCGGCACCTTTGGTGTGGGAGGAATCCCTGGACGTTCGGAATTGCTGAGCTGGCTCCGGCTCAGCAGCCCAGGCAGATAGTATTGGACTTTGGGAGAGTACAGAAAGAGACAGCCCCAGCGTTTGTGGGGCAGTGAATGCAGTTGCCTGGATACTGGAAGAGCAGCAAGAGCTTTTGGTGCCGGCACCTTTGGTGTGGGAGGAATCCCTGGACGTTCGGAATTGCTGAGCTGGCTCCGGCTCAGCAGCCCAGGCAGATAGTATTGGACTTTGGGAGAGTACAGAAAGAGACAGCCCCAGCGTTTGTGGGGCAGTGAATGCGGTTGCCTGGATACTGGAAGAGCAGCAAGAGCTTTTGGTGCCGGCACCTTTGGTGTGGGAGGAATCCCTGGACGTTCGGAATTGCTGAGCTGGCTCCGGCTCAGCAGCCCAGGCAGATAGTATTGGACTTTGGGAGAGTACAGAAAGAGACAGCCCCAGCGTTTGTGGGGCAGTGAATGCAGTTGCCTGGATACTGGAAGAGCAGCAAGAGCTTTTGGTCCCGGCACCTTTGGTGTGGGAGGAATCCCTGGACGTTCGGAATTGCTGAGCTGGCTCCGGCTCAGCAGCCCAGGCAGATAGTATTGGACTTTGGGAGAGTACAGAAAGAGACAGCCCCAGCGTTTGTGGGGCAGTGAATGCAGTTGCCTGGATACTGGAAGAGCAGCAAGAGCTTTTGGTGCCGGCACCTTTGGTGTGGGAGGAATCCCTGGACGTTCGGAATTGCTGAGCTGGCTCCGGCTCAGCAGCCCAGGCAGATAGTATTGGACTTTGGGAGAGTACAGAAAGAGACAGCCCCAGCGTTTGTGGGGCAGTGAATGCGGTTGCCTGGATACTGGAAGAGCAGCAAGAGCTTTTGGTCCCGGCACCTTTGGTGTGGGAGGAATCCCTGGACGTTCGGAATTGCTGAGCTGGCTCCGGCTCAGCAGCCCAGGCAGATAGTATTGGACTTTGGGAGAGTACAGAAAGAGACAGCCCCAGCGTTTGTGGGGCAGTGAATGCAGTTGCCTGGATACTGGAAGAGCAGCAAGAGCTTTTGGTCCCGGCACCTTTGGTGTGGGAGGAATCCCTGGACGTTCGGAATTGCTGAGCTGGCTCCGGCTCAGCAGCCCAGGCAGATAGTATTGGACTTTGGGAGAGTACAGAAAGAGACAGCCCCAGCGTTTGTGGGGCAGTGAATGCAGTTGCCTGGATACTGGAAGAGCAGCAAGAGCTTTTGGTGCCGGCACCTTTGGTGTGGGAGGAATCCCTGGACGTTCGCTATTGCTGAGCTGGTTCCGCCTCAGCGGCCCAGGCAGATAGTATTGGACTTTGGGAGAGTACAGAAAGAGACAGCCCCAGCGTTTGTGGGGCAGTGAATGCGGTTGCCTGGATACTGGAAGAGCAGCAAGAGCTTTTGGTGCCGGCACCTTTGGTGTGGGAGGAATCCCTGGACGTTCGGAATTGCTGAGCTGGCTCCGGCTCAGCAGCCCAGGCAGATAGTATTGGACTTTGGGAGAGTACAGAAAGAGACAGCCCCAGCGTTTGTGGGGCAGTGAATGCAGTTGCCTGGATACTGGAAGAGCAGCAAGAGCTTTTATGTTGGGCAGATTTGGTGTGGGAGGAATCTCTGGCCGTTCGCTGTTGCTGAGGTGGCTCCAGCTCAGCGGCCCAGGCAGATAGTATTGGACTTTGGGAGAGTACAGAAAGAGACAGCCCCAGCGTTTGTGGGGCAGTGAATGCGGTTGCCTGGATACTGGAAGAGCAGCAAGAGCTTTTGGTGCCGGCACCTTTGGTGTGGGAGGAATCCCTGGACGTTCGGAATTGCTGAGCTGGCTCCGGCTCAGCAGCCCAGGCAGATAGTATTGGACTTTGGGAGAGTACAGAAAGAGACAGCCCCAGCGTTTGTGGGGCAGTGAATGCAGTTGCCTGGATACTGGAAGAGCAGCAAGAGCTTTTGGTGCCGGCACCTTTGGTGTGGGAGGAATCCCTGGACGTTCGGAATTGCTGAGCTGGCTCCGGCTCAGCAGCCCAGGCAGATAGTATTGGACTTTGGGAGAGTACAGAAAGAGACAGCCCCAGCGTTTGTGGGGCAGTGAATGCGGTTGCCTGGATACTGGAAGAGCAGCAAGAGCTTTTGGTGCCGGCACCTTTGGTGTGGGAGGAATCCCTGGACGTTCGGAATTGCTGAGCTGGCTCCGGCTCAGCAGCCCAGGCAGATAGTATTGGACTTTGGGAGAGTACAGAAAGAGACAGCCCCAGCGTTTGTGGGGCAGTGAATGCGGTTGCCTGGATACTGGAAGAGCAGCAAGAGCTTTTGGTCCCGGCACCTTTGGTGTGGGAGGAATCCCTGGACGTTCGGAATTGCTGAGCTGGCTCCGGCTCAGCAGCCCAGGCAGATAGTATTGGACTTTGGGAGAGTACAGAAAGAGACAGCCCCAGCGTTTGTGGGGCAGTGAATGCAGTTGCCTGGATACTGGAAGAGCAGCAAGAGCTTTTGGTGCCGGCACCTTTGGTGTGGGAGGAATCCCTGGATGTTCGGAATTGCTGAGCTGGCTCCGGCTCAGCAGCCCAGGCAGATAGTATTGGACTTTGGGAGAGTACAGGAAGAGACAGCCCCAGCGTTTGTAGGGCAGTGAATGCAGTTGCCTGGCTAGTGAAAGAGCAGCAAGAGCTTTTGGCCCTGCACCTTTTGGTGTGGGAGGAATCTCGGGACGTTCGCTATTGTTGAGCCGGAGTAGACCTATCGGCCCAGGCTTCCATAGTAGCTGGGACTCCGGGAGAGTACAGAAAGAGACAGCCCCAGCGTTTGTAGGGCAGTGCATCAGCAGTTGCTTGGAGATAGCCAGGCAGAGAGCAGCAAGAGCTTTTGGTGCCGGCACTCAAGGTGTGGGAGGAATCCCTTGACGTTCGGAATTGCTGAGGTGGCTCTTGCTCAGCAGCCTGCAGGCAGATAGTATTGGACTTTGGGAGAGTCCACAAAGAGACAGCCCCAGGCGTTTGCAGGGTGTGAACGGGCGGGTTGCCTGGATACCGAAAGAGCAGTAAGAGCTTTTGGTGCCGGCAGTTTTGGTGTGGGAGGAATCCCTGGACGTTCTCGCTATTGCTAAGGTCGGCTCTGGCTCAGCAGCGCACAGTAGATAGTATTGGACTCTGGGAGAGTACAGAAAGCAGACAGCCCCAGCGTTTGTGGGGCAGTGAATGCAGTTGCCTGGACACTGAAGAGCAGCAAGAGCTTCTGGTGACGGCACCTTTGGTGTGGGAGGAATCCCTGGCCGTTCGGAATTGCTGAGGTGGCTCCGGCTCAGCAGCCCAGGCAGAACGTATTGGACTTTGGGAGAGTACAGAAAGAGACAGCCCCAGCGTTTGTGGGGCAGTGAATGCGGTTGCCTCGATACTGGAAGAGCAGCAAGAGGTTCTCTTCCCGACACCTTTAGTGTGGGAGGAATCCCTGGACGTTCGGAATTGCTGAGGTGGCTCCGGACCAGCAGCCGAGGCAGATACGGCATTGGACTTTGGGAGAGTAAGGTAAGAAAGAGGAGACAGGCCCAGCGTTTGTGCGGCAGTGAATGCGGTTGCCTGGATGCTGGAAGAGCACCAAGAGCTTTTTGTCCTGGCACCTTTGGTGTGGGAGGAATCCCTGGACGTTAGCTATTGATAGTCGGCTCTGGAGCAGCGCACAGCAGATAGTATTGGACTTTGGGAGAGTACAGAAAGAGACAGCCCCAGCGTTTTTGGGGCAGTGAATGCAGTTGCCGGGATACTGGAAGAGCACCAAGAGCTTTTGGTGCCGGCACCTTTGGTGTGGGAGGAAGCCCTGGAGGTTTGCTATTGCTCGTCTTTTCCGGCTCAGCGGCCCAGGCAGATAGTACTGGACTTTGGGATAGTACAGAAAGAGACAGCCCCAGCGTTTGTGGGGCAGTGAATGCAGTTGCCTGGATACTGGAAGAGCAGCAAGAGCTTTTGGTCCTGGCACCTTTGGTGTGGGAGGAATCCCTGGACGCTCGGAATTGCTGAGCTGGCTCCGGCTCAGCAGCCCAGGCAGATAGTATTGGACTTTGGGAGAGCAGAGAAAGAGACAGCCCCAGCGTTTGTGGGGCAGTGAATGCAGCTGCCTGGATACTGGAAGAGCAGCAAGAGCTTTTGGTGCCGGCACCTTTGGTGTGGGAGGAATCCCTGGACGTTCGGAATAGCTGAGCTGCCTCCGGGAGCAGCGCACAGCAGATAGTATTTATCTTTGGGAGAGCATAGAAAGAGACAGCCCCAGCGTTTGTGGGACAGTGAATGCAGTTGCCTGGATACTGGAAGAGCAGGAAGAGCTTTTGGTGCCGGCACCTTTGGTGTGGGAGGAAGCCCCCGACGGTCGGAATTGCTCGGTTTCTCCCGGCTCAGCGGCCCAGGCAGGGGTACTGGACTTTGGGATAGTACAGAAAGAGGCAGGCTACTTCCAGCGTTTCAGGGCAGTGCAGACGCAGTTGCCTGGATATCAGCAGCAAGAGTTTTTGGTTTGGGCACCTTTGGTGTGGGAGGAATCCCTGGACGTTGCCTGGAATTGCTGCTGAGCTGGTTCCTGTCACAGCAGCCCAGGCAGACAGGTATTGGACTTTGGGAGAGTACAGAGAAGAGACAGCCCCCAGCGTTTGTGGGGCAGTGAATGCAGCTGTCTTAGATACTCAAAGAGCAGAAAAAAAAAAGAGCTTTTGGTCCTGGCACTCTTGGTGTGGGAGGAATCCCTGGACGTTCTGGACTGCTTGAGGTGAGCTCCTGCCTAGCAGCCCAGGCAGCTAGTATTGGACTTTGGGAGAGTAGAGAAAGAGACAGCCCCAGCGTTTGTGGGGCAGTGAATGCAGTTGCCTGGATACTGGAAGAGCAGCAAGAGCTTTTTGTCCCAACACTTTTAGTGTGG
Source organism: Nipponia nippon (assembly GCF_047370975.1). Classification (NCBI taxonomy): domain Eukaryota; kingdom Metazoa; phylum Chordata; class Aves; order Pelecaniformes; family Threskiornithidae; genus Nipponia; species Nipponia nippon. The sequence continues at coordinate 85,005 of NW_028262403.1, forward strand.
GAGGAATCCCTGGACGTTCGGAATTGGTGAGCTGGGTCCGGCTCAGCAGCCCAGGCAGATAGTATTGGACTTTGGGAGAGTACAGAAAGAGACAGCCCCAGCGTTTGTGGGGCAGTGAATGCGGTTGCCTGGATACTGGAAGAGCAGCAAGAGCTTTTGGTGCCGGCACCTTTGGTGTGGGAGGAATCCCTGGACGTTCGGAATTGGTGAGCTGGGTCCGGCTCAGCAGCCCAGGCAGATAGTATTGGACTTTGGGAGAGTACAGAAAGAGACAGCCCCAGCGTTTGTGGGGCAGTGAATGCAGTTGCCTGGATACTGGAAGAGCAGCAAGAGCTTTTGGTCCCGGCACCTTTGGTGTGGGAGGAATCCCTGGACGTTCGGAATTGCTGAGCTGGCTCCGGCTCAGCAGCCCAGGCAGATAGTATTGGACTTTGGGAGAGTACAGAAAGAGACAGCCCCAGCGTTTGTGGGGCAGTGAATGCAGTTGCCTGGATACTGGAAGAGCAGCAAGAGCTTTTGGTGCCGGCACCTTTGGTGTGGGAGGAATCCCTGGACGTTCGGAATTGCTGAGCTGGCTCCGGCTCAGCAGCCCAGGCAGATAGTATTGGACTTTGGGAGAGTACAGAAAGAGACAGCCCCAGCGTTTGTGGGGCAGTGAATGCAGTTGCCTGGATACTGGAAGAGCAGCAAGAGCTTTTGGTGCCGGCACCTTTGGTGTGGGAGGAATCCCTGGACGTTTGCTATTGCTCGTTTTCTCCGGCTCAGCGGCCCAGGCAGATAGTATTGGACTTTGGGAGAGTACAGAAAGAGACAGCCCCAGCGTTTGTGGGGCAGTGAGTTTAGTTGCCTGGATACTGGAAGAGCAGCAAGAGCTTTTGGTGCCGGCACCTTTGGTGTGGGAGGAATCCCTGGACGTTCGGAATTGCTGAGCTGGGTCCGGCTCAGCAGCCCAGGCAGATAGTATTGGACTTTGGGAGAGTACAGAAAGAGACAGCCCCAGCGTTTGTGGGGCAGTGAATGCAGTTGCCTGGATACTGGAAGAGCAGCAAGAGCTTTTGGTGCCGGCACCTTTGGTGTGGGAGGAATCCCTGGACGTTCGCTATTGCTGAGCTGTCTCCGCCTCAGCGGCCCAGGCAGATAGTATTGGACTTTGGGAGAGTACAGAAAGAGACAGCCCCAGCGTTTGTGGGGCAGTGAATGCGGTTGCCTGGATACTGGAAGAGCAGCAAGAGCTTTTGGTGCCGGCACCTTTGGTGCGGGAGGAATCCCTGGACGTTCGGAATTGCTGAGCTGGCTCCGGCTCAGCGGCCCAGGCAGATAGTATTGGACTTTGGGAGAGTACAGAAAGAGAAGGCCCCAGCGTTTGTGGGGCAGTGAATGCAGTTGCCTGGATACTGGAAGAGCAGCAAGAGCTTTTGGTCCCGGCACCTTTGGTGTGGGAGGAATCCCTGGACGTTCGGAATTGCTGAGCTGGGTCCGGCTCAGCAGCCCAGGCAGATAGTATTGGACTTTGGGAGAGTACAGAAAGAGACAGCCCCAGCGTTTGTGGGGCAGTGAATGCGGTTGCCTGGATACTGGAAGAGCAGCAAGAGCTTTTGGTCCCGGCACCTTTGGTGTGGGAGGAATCCCTGGACGTTCGGAATTGCTGAGCTGGCTCCGGCTCAGCAGCCCAGGCAGATAGTATTGGACTTTGGGAGAGTACAGAAAGAGACAGCCCCAGCGTTTGTGGGGCAGTGAATGCGGTTGCCTGGATACTGGAAGTGCAGCAAGAGCTTTTGGTGCCGACACCTTTGGTGTGGGAGGAATCCCTGGACGTTCGGAATTGGTGAGCTGGGTCCGGCTCAGCAGCCCAGGCAGATAGTATTGGACTTTGGGAGAGTACAGAAAGAGACAGCCCCAGCGTTTGTGGGGCAGTGAATGCAGTTGCCTGGATACTGGAAGAGCAGCAAGAGCTTTTGGTGCCGGCACCTTTGGTGTGGGAGGAATCCCTGGACGTTCGGAATTGCTGAGCTGGGTCCGGCTCAGCAGCCCAGGCAGATAGTATTGGACTTTGGGAGAGTACAGAAAGAGACAGCCCCAGCGTTTGTGGGGCAGTGAATGCAGTTGCCTGGATACTGGAAGAGCAGCAAGAGCTTTTGGTCCCGGCACCTTTGGTGTGGGAGGAATCCCTGGACGTTTGCTATTGCTCGTTTTCTCCGGCTCAGCGGCCCAGGCAGATAGTACTGGACTTTGGGAGAGTACAGAAAGAGACAGCCCCAGCGTTTGTGGGGCAGTGAATGCAGTTGCCTGGATACTGGAAGAGCAGCAAGAGCTTTTGGTCCTGGCACCTTTGGTGTGGGAGGAATCCCTGGACGTTCGGAATTGCTGAGCTGGCTCCGGCTCAGCAGCCCAGGCAGATAGTATTGGACTTTGGGAGAGTACAGAAAGAGACAGCCCCAGCGTTTGTGGGGCAGTGAATGCAGTTGCCTGGATACTGGAAGAGCAGCAAGAGCTTTTGGTGCCGGCACCTTTGGTGTGGGAGGAAGCCCTGGACGTTCGGAATTGCTGAGCTGGCTCCGGCTCAGCAGCCCAGGCAGATAGTATTGGACTTTGGGAGAGTACAGAAAGAGGCAGCCCCAGCGTTTGTGGGGCAGTGAATGCAGTTGCCTGGATACTGGAAGAGCAGCAAGAGCTTTTGGTGCCGGCACCTTTGGTGTGGGAGGAATCCCTGGACGTTCGGAATTGCTGAGCTGGGTCTGGCTCAGCAGCCCAGGCAGATAGTATTGGACTTTGGGAGAGTACAGAAAGAGACAGCCCCAGCGTTTGTGGGGCAGTGAATGCGGTTGCCTGGATACTGGAAGAGCAGCAAGAGCTTTTGGTGCCGGCACCTTTGGTGTGGGAGGAATCCCTGGACGTTAGCTATTGCTCGTTTTCTCCGACTCAGCGGCCCAGGCAGATAGTACTGGACTTTGGGAGAGTACAGAAAGAGACAGCCCCAGCGTTTGTGGGGCAGTGAGTTTAGTTGTCTGGATACTGGAAGAGCAGCAAGAGCTTTTGGTGCCGGCACCTTTGGTGTGGGAGGAATCCCTGGACGTTCGGAATTGCTGAGCTGGCTCCGGCTCAGCAGCCCAGGCAGATAGTATTGGACTTTGGGAGAGTACAGAAAGAGACAGCCCCAGCGTTTGTGGGGCAGTGAATGCGGTTGCCTGGATACTGGAAGAGCAGCAAGAGCTTTTGGTCCCGGCACCTTTGGTGTGGGAGGAATCCCTGGACGTTCGGAATTGCTGAGCTGGCTCCGGCTCAGCAGCCCAGGCAGATAGTATTGGACTTTGGGAGAGTACAGAAAGAGACAGCCCCAGCGTTTGTGGGGCAGTGAATGCAGTTGCCTGGATACTGGAAGAGCAGCAAGAGCTTTTGGTCCCGGCACCTTTGGTGTGGGAGGAATCCCTGGACGTTCGCTATTGCTAGTTGGCTCCGGCTCAGCAGCCCAGGCAGATAGTATTGGACTTTGGGAGAGTACAGAAAGAGACAGCCCCAGCGTTTGTGGGGCAGTGAATGCAGTTGCCTGGATACTGGAAGAGCAGCAAGAGCTTTTGGTCCCGACACCTTTGGTGTGGGAGGAATCCCTGGACGTTCGGAATTGCTGAGCTGGCTCCGGCTCAGCAGCCCAGGCAGATAGTATTGGACTTTGGGAGAGTACAGAAAGAGACAGCCCCAGCGTTTATGGGGCAGTGAATGCGGTTGCCTGGATACTGGAAGAGCAGCAAGAGCTTTTGGTGCCGGCACCTTTGGTGTGGGAGGAATCCCTGGACGTTCGGAATTGCTGAGCTGGCTCCGGCTCAGCAGCCCAGGCAGATAGTATTGGACTTTGGGAGAGTACAGAAAGAGACAGCCCCAGCGTTTGTGGGGCAGTGAATGCAGTTGCCTGGATACTGGAAGAGCAGCAAGAGCTTTTGGTCGTGGCACCTTTGGTGTGGGAGGAATCCCTGGACGTTCGGAATTGGTGAGCTGGCTCCGGCTCAGCGGCCCAGGCAGATAGTACTGGACTTTGGGAGAGTACAGAAAGAGACAGCCCCAGCGTTTGTGGGGCAGTGAGTTTAGTTGCCTGGATACTGGAAGAGCAGCAAGAGCTTTTGGTCCCGACACCTTTGGTGTGGGAGGAATCCCTGGACGTTCGGAATTGCTGAGCTGGCTCCGGACCAGCAGCCCAGGCAGATAGTATTGGACTTTGGGAGAGTACAGAAAGAGACAGCCCCAGCGTTTGTGGGGCAGTGAATGCAGTTGCCTGGATACAGGAAGAGCAGCAAGAGCTTTTGGTGCCGGCACCTTTGGTGTGGGAGGAAGCCCTGGAGGTTTGCTATTGCTCGTCTTTTCCGGCTCAGCGGCCCAGGCAGATAGTACTGGACTTTGGGATAGTACAGAAAGAGACAGCCCCAGCGTTTGTGGGGCAGTGAGTTTAGTTGCCTGGATACTGGAAGAGCAGCAAGAGCTTTTGGTGCCGGCACCTTTGGTGTGGGAGGAATCCCTGGACGTTCGGAATTGGTGAGCTGGGTCCGGCTCAGCAGCCCAGGCAGATAGTATTGGACTTTGGGAGAGTACAGAAAGAGACAGCCCCAGCGTTTGTGGGGCAGTGAATGCAGTTGCCTGGATACTGGAAGAGCAGCAAGAGCTTTTGGTGCCGGCACCTTTGGTGTGGGAGGAAGCCCTGGACGTTTGCTATTGCTCGTTTTCTCCGGCTCAGCGGCCCAGGCAGATAGTATTGGACTTTGGGAGAGTACAGAAAGAGGCAGCCCCAGCGTTTTTGGGGCAGTGAATGCGGTTGCCTTGATACTGGAAGAGCAGCAAGAGCTTTTGTTTTTGGCACCTTTGGTGTGGGAGGAATCCCTGGACGTTTGCTATTGCTCGTTTTCTCCGGCTCAGCGGCCCAGGCAGATACTACTGGACTTTGGGAGAGTACAGAAAGAGACAGCCCCAGCGTTTGTGGGGCAGTGAGTTTAGTTGCCTGGATACTGGAAGTGCAGCAAGAGCTTTTGGTCCCGACACCTTTGGTGTGGGAGGAATCCCTGGACGTTCGGAATTGCTGAGCTGGCTCCGGCTCAGCAGCCCAGGCAGATAGTATTGGACTTTGGGAGAGTAGAGAAAGAGACAGCCCCAGCGTTTGTGGGGCAGTGAATGCGGTTGCCTGGATACTGGAAGAGCAGCAAGAGCTTTTGGTCCTGGCACCTTTGGTGTGGGAGGAATCCCTGGACGTTCGGAATTGCTGAGCTGGCTGTGGCTCAGCGGCCCAAGCAGATAGTATTGGACTTTGGGAGAGTACAGAAAGAGACAGCCCCAGCGTTTGTGGGGCAGTGAATGCGGTTGCCTGGATACTGGAAGAGCAGCAAGAGCTTTTGGTCCCGGCACCTTTGGTGTGGGAGGAATCCCTGGACGTTCGGAATTGCTGAGCTGGCTCCGGCTCAGCAGCCCAGGCAGATAGTATTGGACTTTGGGAGAGTACAGAAAGAGACAGCCCCAGCGTTTGTGGGGCAGTGAATGCAGTTGCCTGGATACTGGAAGAGCAGCAAGAGCTTTTGGTCCCGGCACCTTTGGTGTGGGAGGAATCCCTGGACGTTCGGAATTGGTGAGCTGGCTCCGGCTCAGCAGCCCAGGCAGATAGTATTGGACTTTGGGAGAGTACAGAAAGAGACAGCCCCAGCGTTTGTGGGGCAGTGAATGCAGTTGCCTGGATACTGGAAGAGCAGCAAGAGCTTTTGGTGCCGGCACCTTTGGTGTGGGAGGAATCCCTGGACGTTCGGAATTGCTGAGCTGGCTCCCGCTCAGCAGCCCAGGCAGATAGTATTGGACTTTGGGAGAGTACAGAAAGAGACAGCCCCAGCGTTTGTGGGGCAGTGAGTGCAATTGCCTGGATACTGGAAGAGCAGCAAGAGCTTTTGGTGCCGGCACCTTTGGTGTGGGAGGAATCCCTGGACGTTCGGAATTGCTGAGCTGGCTCCGGCTCAGCAGCCCAGGCAGATAGTATTGGACTTTGGGAGAGTACAGAAAGAGACAGCCCCAGCGTTTGTGGGGCAGTGAATGCAGTTGCCTGGATACTGGAAGAGCAGCAAGAGCTTTTGGTTTGGGCACCTTTGGTGTGGGAGGAATCCCTGGACGTTCGGAATTGCTGAGCTGGCTCCGGCTCAGCAGCTCAGGCAGATAGTATTGGACTTTGGGAGAGTACAGAAAGAGACAGCCCCAGCGTTTGTGGGGCAGTGAATGCGGTTGCCTGGATACTGGAAGAGCAGCAAGAGCTTTTGGTCCCGGCACCTTTGGTGTGGGAGGAATCCCTGGACGTTCGGAATTGCTGAGCTGGCTCCGGCTCAGCAGCCCAGGCAGATAGTATTGGACTTTGGGAGAGTACAGAAAGAGACAGCCCCAGCGTTTGTGGGGCAGTGAATGCAGTTGCCTGGATACTGGAAGAGCAGCAAGAGCTTTTGGTGCCGGCACCTTTGGTGTGGGAGGAATCCCTGGACGTTCGGAATTGCTGAGCTGGCTCCGGCTCAGCAGCCCAGGCAGATAGTATTGGACTTTGGGAGAGTACAGAAAGAGACAGCCCCAGCGTTTGTGGGGCAGTGAATGCGGTTGCCTGGATACTGGAAGAGCAGCAAGAGCTTTTGGTGCCGGCACCTTTGGTGTGGGAGGAATCCCTGGACGTTCGGAATTGCTGAGCTGGCTCCGGCTCAGCAGCCCAGGCAGATAGTATTGGACTTTGGGAGAGTACAGAAAGAGACAGCCCCAGCGTTTGTGGGGCAGTGAATGCGGTTGCCTGGATACTGGAAGAGCAGCAAGAGCTTTTGGTCCCGGCACCTTTGGTGTGGGAGGAATCCCTGGACGTTCGGAATTGCTGAGCTGGCTCCGGCTCAGCAGCCCAGGCAGATAGTATTGGACTTTGGGAGAGTACAGAAAGAGACAGCCCCAGCGTTTGTGGGGCAGTGAATGCGGTTGCCTGGATACTGGAAGAGCAGCAAGAGCTTTTGGTGCCGGCACCTTTGGTGTGGGAGGAATCCCTGGACGTTCGGAATTGCTGAGCTGGCTCCGGCTCAGCAGCCCAGGCAGATAGTATTGGACTTTGGGAGAGTACAGAAAGAGACAGCCCCAGCGTTTGTGGGGCAGTGAATGCAGTTGCCTGGATACTGGAAGAGCAGCAAGAGCTTTTGGTGCCGGCACCTTTGGTGTGGGAGGAATCCCTGGACGTTCGGAATTGCTGAGCTGGCTCCGGCTCAGCAGCCCAGGCAGATAGTATTGGACTTTGGGAGAGTACAGAAAGAGACAGCCCCAGCGTTTGTGGGGCAGTGAATGCAGTTGCCTGGATACTGGAAGAGCAGCAAGAGCTTTTGGTGCCGGCACCTTTGGTGTGGGAGGAATCCCTGGACGTTCGGAATTGCTGAGCTGGCTCCGGCTCAGCAGCCCAGGCAGATAGTATTGGACTTTGGGAGAGTACAGAAAGAGACAGCCCCAGCGTTTGTGGGGCAGTGAATGCAGTTGCCTGGATACTGGAAGAGCAGCAAGAGCTTTTGGTCCCGGCACCTTTGGTGTGGGAGGAATCCCTGGACGTTCGGAATTGCTGAGCTGGCTCCGGCTCAGCAGCCCAGGCAGATAGTATTGGACTTTGGGAGAGTACAGAAAGAGACAGCCCCAGCGTTTGTGGGGCAGTGAATGCAGTTGCCTGGATACTGGAAGAGCAGCAAGAGCTTTTGGTGCCGGCACCTTTGGTGTGGGAGGAATCCCTGGACGTTCGGAATTGCTGAGCTGGCTCCGGCTCAGCAGCCCAGGCAGATAGTATTGGACTTTGGGAGAGTACAGAAAGAGACAGCCCCAGCGTTTGTGGGGCAGTGAATGCAGTTGCCTGGATACTGGAAGAGCAGCAAGAGCTTTTGGTGCCGGCACCTTTGGTGTGGGAGGAATCCCTGGACGTTCGCTATTGCTAGCTGGCTCCGGCTCAGCAGCCCAGGCAGATAGTATTGGACTTTGGGAGAGTACAGAAAGAGACAGCCCCAGCGTTTGTGGGGCAGTGAATGCGGTTGCCTGGATACTGGAAGAGCAGCAAGAGCTTTTGGTGCCGGCACCTTTGGTGTGGGAGGAATCCCTGGACGTTCGGAATTGCTGAGCTGGCTCCGGCTCAGCAGCCCAGGCAGATAGTATTGGACTTTGGGAGAGTACAGAAAGAGACAGCCCCAGCGTTTGTGGGGCAGTGAATGCAGTTGCCTGGATACTGGAAGAGCAGCAAGAGCTTTTGGTCCCGGCACCTTTGGTGTGGGAGGAATCCCTGGACGTTCGGAATTGCTGAGCTGGCTCCGGCTCAGCAGCCCAGGCAGATAGTATTGGACTTTGGGAGAGTACAGAAAGAGACAGCCCCAGCGTTTGTGGGGCAGTGAATGCGGTTGCCTGGATACTGGAAGAGCAGCAAGAGCTTTTGGTCCCGGCACCTTTGGTGTGGGAGGAATCCCTGGACGTTCGGAATTGCTGAGCTGGCTCCGGCTCAGCAGCCCAGGCAGATAGTATTGGACTTTGGGAGAGTACAGAAAGAGACAGCCCCAGCGTTTGTGGGGCAGTGAATGCGGTTGCCTGGATACTGGAAGAGCAGCAAGAGCTTTTGGTGCCGGCACCTTTGGTGTGGGAGGAATCCCTGGACGTTCGGAATTGCTGAGCTGGCTCCGGCTCAGCAGCCCAGGCAGATAGTATTGGACTTTGGGAGAGTACAGAAAGAGACAGCCCCAGCGTTTGTGGGGCAGTGAATGCAGTTGCCTGGATACTGGAAGAGCAGCAAGAGCTTTTGGTGCCGGCACCTTTGGTGTGGGAGGAATCCCTGGACGTTCGGAATTGCTGAGCTGGCTCCGGCTCAGCAGCCCAGGCAGATAGTATTGGACTTTGGGAGAGTACAGAAAGAGACAGCCCCAGCGTTTGTGGGGCAGTGAATGCAGTTGCCTGGATACTGGAAGAGCAGCAAGAGCTTTTGGTGCCGGCACCTTTGGTGTGGGAGGAATCCCTGGACGTTCGGAATTGCTGAGCTGGCTCCGGCTCAGCAGCCCAGGCAGATAGTATTGGACTTTGGGAGAGTACAGAAAGAGACAGCCCCAGCGTTTGTGGGGCAGTGAATGCAGTTGCCTGGATACTGGAAGAGCAGCAAGAGCTTTTGGTCCTGGCACCTTTGGTGTGGGAGGAATCCCTGGACGTTCGGAATTGCTGAGCTGGCTCCGGCTCAGCAGCCCAGGCAGATAGTATTGGACTTTGGGAGAGTACAGAAAGAGACAGCCCCAGCGTTTGTGGGGCAGTGAATGCGGTTGCCTGGATACTGGAAGAGCAGCAAGAGCTTTTGGTCCCGGCACCTTTGGTGTGGGAGGAATCCCTGGACGTTCGGAATTGCTGAGCTGGCTCCGGCTCAGCAGCCCAGGCAGATAGTATTGGACTTTGGGAGAGTACAGAAAGAGACAGCCCCAGCGTTTGTGGGGCAGTGAATGCAGTTGCCTGGATACTGGAAGAGCAGCAAGAGCTTTTGGTGCCGGCACCTTTGGTGTGGGAGGAATCCCTGGACGTTCGGAATTGCTGAGCTGGCTCCGGCTCAGCAGCCCAGGCAGATAGTATTGGACTTTGGGAGAGTACAGAAAGAGACAGCCCCAGCGTTTGTGGGGCAGTGAATGCAGTTGCCTGGATACTGGAAGAGCAGCAAGAGCTTTTGGTGCCGGCACCTTTGGTGTGGGAGGAATCCCTGGACGTTCGGAATTGCTGAGCTGGCTCCGGCTCAGCAGCCCAGGCAGATAGTATTGGACTTTGGGAGAGTACAGAAAGAGACAGCCCCAGCGTTTGTGGGGCAGTGAATGCAGTTGCCTGGATACTGGAAGAGCAGCAAGAGCTTTTGGTGCCGGCACCTTTGGTGTGGGAGGAATCCCTGGACGTTCGCAATTGCTCGTCGGCTCCGGCTCAGCAGCCCAGGCAGATAGTATTGGACTTTGGGAGAGTACAGAAAGAGACAGCCCCAGCGTTTGTGGGGCAGTGAATGCGGTTGCCTGGATACTGGAAGAGCAGCAAGAGCTTTTGGTGCCGGCACCTTTGGTGTGGGAGGAATCCCTGGACGTTCGGAATTGCTGAGCTGGCTCCGGCTCAGCAGCCCAGGCAGATAGTATTGGACTTTGGGAGAGTACAGAAAGAGACAGCCCCAGCGTTTGTGGGGCAGTGAATGCAGTTGCCTGGATACTGGAAGAGCAGCAAGAGCTTTTGGTGCCGGCACCTTTGGTGTGGGAGGAATCCCTGGACGTTCGGAATTGCTGAGCTGGCTCCGGCTCAGCAGCCCAGGCAGATAGTATTGGACTTTGGGAGAGTACAGAAAGAGACAGCCCCAGCGTTTGTGGGGCAGTGAATGCGGTTGCCTGGATACTGGAAGAGCAGCAAGAGCTTTTGGTGCCGGCACCTTTGGTGTGGGAGGAATCCCTGGACGTTCGGAATTGCTGAGCTGGCTCCGGCTCAGCAGCCCAGGCAGATAGTATTGGACTTTGGGAGAGTACAGAAAGAGACAGCCCCAGCGTTTGTGGGGCAGTGAATGCAGTTGCCTGGATACTGGAAGAGCAGCAAGAGCTTTTGGTGCCGGCACCTTTGGTGTGGGAGGAATCCCTGGACGTTTGCTATTGCTGAGCTGGCTCCGGCTCAGCAGCCCAGGCAGATAGTATTGGACTTTGGGAGAGTACAGAAAGAGACAGCCCCAGCGTTTGTGGGGCAGTGAATGCAGTTGCCTGGATACTGGAAGAGCAGCAAGAGCTTTTGGTGCCGGCACCTTTGGTGTGGGAGGAATCCCTGGACGTTCGGAATTGCTGAGCTGGCTCCGGCTCAGCAGCCCAGGCAGATAGTATTGGACTTTGGGAGAGTACAGAAAGAGACAGCCCCAGCGTTTGTGGGGCAGTGAATGCAGTTGCCTGGATACTGGAAGAGCAGCAAGAGCTTTTGGTGCCGGCACCTTTGGTGTGGGAGGAATCCCTGGACGTTCGGAATTGCTGAGCTGGCTCCGGCTCAGCAGCCCAGGCAGATAGTATTGGACTTTGGGAGAGTACAGAAAGAGACAGCCCCAGCGTTTGTGGGGCAGTGAATGCGGTTGCCTGGATACTGGAAGAGCAGCAAGAGCTTTTGGTGCCGGCACCTTTGGTGTGGGAGGAATCCCTGGACGTTCGGAATTGCTGAGCTGGCTCCGGCTCAGCAGCCCAGGCAGATAGTATTGGACTTTGGGAGAGTACAGAAAGAGACAGCCCCAGCGTTTGTGGGGCAGTGAATGCAGTTGCCTGGATACTGGAAGAGCAGCAAGAGCTTTTGGTGCCGGCACCTTTGGTGTGGGAGGAATCCCTGGACGTTTGCTATTGCTCGTTTTCTCCGGCTCAGCGGCCCAGGCAGATAGTATTGGACTTTGGGAGAGTACAGAAAGAGACAGCCCCAGCGTTTGTGGGGCAGTGAATGCGGTTGCCTGGATACTGGAAGAGCAGCAAGAGCTTTTGGTCCCGGCACCTTTGGTGTGGGAGGAATCCCTGGACGTTCGGAATTGCTGAGCTGGCTCCGGCTCAGCAGCCCAGGCAGATAGTATTGGACTTTGGGAGAGTACAGAAAGAGACAGCCCCAGCGTTTGTGGGGCAGTGAATGCAGTTGCCTGGATACTGGAAGAGCAGCAAGAGCTTTTGGTGCCGGCACCTTTGGTGTGGGAGGAATCCCTGGACGTTCGGAATTGCTGAGCTGGCTCCGGCTCAGCAGCCCAGGCAGATAGTATTGGACTTTGGGAGAGTACAGAAAGAGACAGCCCCAGCGTTTGTGGGGCAGTGAATGCAGTTGCCTGGATACTGGAAGAGCAGCAAGAGCTTTTGGTGCCGGCACCTTTGGTGTGGGAGGAATCCCTGGACGTTTGCTATTGCTCGTTTTCTCCGGCTCAGCGGCCCAGGCAGATAGTATTGGACTTTGGGAGAGTACAGAAAGAGACAGCCCCAGCGTTTGTGGGGCAGTGAGTTTAGTTGCCTGGATACTGGAAGAGCAGCAAGAGCTTTTGGTCCCGGCACCTTTGGTGTGGGAGGAATCCCTGGACGTTCGGAATTGCTGAGCTGGCTCCGGCTCAGCAGCCCAGGCAGATAGTATTGGACTTTGGGAGAGTACAGAAAGAGACAGCCCCAGCGTTTGTGGGGCAGTGAATGCGGTTGCCTGGATACTGGAAGAGCAGCAAGAGCTTTTGGTGCCGGCACCTTTGGTGTGGGAGGAATCCCTGGACGTTCGGAATTGCTGAGCTGGCTCCGGCTCAGCAGCCCAGGCAGATAGTATTGGACTTTGGGAGAGTACAGAAAGAGACAGCCCCAGCGTTTGTGGGGCAGTGAATGCGGTTGCCTGGATACTGGAAGAGCAGCAAGAGCTTTTGGTGCCGGCACCTTTGGTGTGGGAGGAATCCCTGGACGTTCGGAATTGCTGAGCTGGCTCCGGCTCAGCAGCCCAGGCAGATAGTATTGGACTTTGGGAGAGTACAGAAAGAGACAGCCCCAGCGTTTGTGGGGCAGTGAATGCGGTTGCCTGGATACTGGAAGAGCAGCAAGAGCTTTTGGTGCCGGCACCTTTGGTGTGGGAGGAATCCCTGGACGTTCGGAATTGCTGAGCTGGCTCCGGCTCAGCAGCCCAGGCAGATAGTATTGGACTTTGGGAGAGTACAGAAAGAGACAGCCCCAGCGTTTGTGGGGCAGTGAATGCAGTTGCCTGGATACTGGAAGAGCAGCAAGAGCTTTTGGTGCCGGCACCTTTGGTGTGGGAGGAATCCCTGGACGTTCGGAATTGCTGAGCTGGCTCCGGCTCAGCAGCCCAGGCAGATAGTATTGGACTTTGGGAGAGTACAGAAAGAGACAGCCCCAGCGTTTGTGGGGCAGTGAATGCAGTTGCCTGGATACTGGAAGAGCAGCAAGAGCTTTTGGTCCCGGCACCTTTGGTGTGGGAGGAATCCCTGGACGTTCGGAATTGCTGAGCTGGCTCCGGCTCAGCAGCCCAGGCAGATAGTATTGGACTTTGGGAGAGTACAGAAAGAGACAGCCCCAGCGTTTGTGGGGCAGTGAATGCAGTTGCCTGGATACTGGAAGAGCAGCAAGAGCTTTTGGTCCCGGCACCTTTGGTGTGGGAGGAATCCCTGGACGTTCGGAATTGCTGAGCTGGCTCCGGCTCAGCAGCCCAGGCAGATAGTATTGGACTTTGGGAGAGTACAGAAAGAGACAGCCCCAGCGTTTGTGGGGCAGTGAATGCAGTTGCCTGGATACTGGAAGAGCAGCAAGAGCTTTTGGTGCCGGCACCTTTGGTGTGGGAGGAATCCCTGGACGTTCGGAATTGCTGAGCTGGCTCCGGCTCAGCAGCCCAGGCAGATAGTATTGGACTTTGGGAGAGTACAGAAAGAGACAGCCCCAGCGTTTGTGGGGCAGTGAATGCAGTTGCCTGGATACTGGAAGAGCAGCAAGAGCTTTTGGTGCCGGCACCTTTGGTGTGGGAGGAATCCCTGGACGTTCGGAATTGCTGAGCTGGCTCCGGCTCAGCAGCCCAGGCAGATAGTATTGGACTTTGGGAGAGTACAGAAAGAGACAGCCCCAGCGTTTGTGGGGCAGTGAATGCGGTTGCCTGGATACTGGAAGAGCAGCAAGAGCTTTTGGTGCCGGCACCTTTGGTGTGGGAGGAATCCCTGGACGTTCGGAATTGCTGAGCTGGCTCCGGCTCAGCAGCCCAGGCAGATAGTATTGGACTTTGGGAGAGTACAGAAAGAGACAGCCCCAGCGTTTGTGGGGCAGTGAATGCAGTTGCCTGGATACTGGAAGAGCAGCAAGAGCTTTTGGTGCCGGCACCTTTGGTGTGGGAGGAATCCCTGGACGTTCGGAATTGCTGAGCTGGCTCCGGCTCAGCAGCCCAGGCAGATAGTATTGGACTTTGGGAGAGTACAGAAAGAGACAGCCCCAGCGTTTGTGGGGCAGTGAATGCAGTTGCCTGGATACTGGAAGAGCAGCAAGAGCTTTTGGTGCCGGCACCTTTGGTGTGGGAGGAATCCCTGGACGTTCGGAATTGCTGAGCTGGCTCCGGCTCAGCAGCCCAGGCAGATAGTATTGGACTTTGGGAGAGTACAGAAAGAGACAGCCCCAGCGTTTGTGGGGCAGTGAATGCAGTTGCCTGGATACTGGAAGAGCAGCAAGAGCTTTTGGTGCCGGCACCTTTGGTGTGGGAGGAATCCCTGGACGTTCGGAATTGCTGAGCTGGCTCCGGCTCAGCAGCCCAGGCAGATAGTATTGGACTTTGGGAGAGTACAGAAAGAGACAGCCCCAGCGTTTGTGGGGCAGTGAATGCGGTTGCCTGGATACTGGAAGAGCAGCAAGAGCTTTTGGTGCCGGCACCTTTGGTGTGGGAGGAATCCCTGGACGTTCGGAATTGCTGAGCTGGCTCCGGCTCAGCAGCCCAGGCAGATAGTATTGGACTTTGGGAGAGTACAGAAAGAGACAGCCCCAGCGTTTGTGGGGCAGTGAATGCAGTTGCCTGGATACTGGAAGAGCAGCAAGAGCTTTTGGTGCCGGCACCTTTGGTGTGGGAGGAATCCCTGGACGTTCGGAATTGCTGAGCTGGCTCCGGCTCAGCAGCCCAGGCAGATAGTATTGGACTTTGGGAGAGTACAGAAAGAGACAGCCCCAGCGTTTGTGGGGCAGTGAATGCGGTTGCCTGGATACTGGAAGAGCAGCAAGAGCTTTTGGTGCCGGCACCTTTGGTGTGGGAGGAATCCCTGGACGTTCGGAATTGCTGAGCTGGCTCCGGCTCAGCAGCCCAGGCAGATAGTATTGGACTTTGGGAGAGTACAGAAAGAGACAGCCCCAGCGTTTGTGGGGCAGTGAATGCAGTTGCCTGGATACTGGAAGAGCAGCAAGAGCTTTTGGTGCCGGCACCTTTGGTGTGGGAGGAATCCCTGGACGTTCGGAATTGCTGAGCTGGCTCCGGCTCAGCAGCCCAGGCAGATAGTATTGGACTTTGGGAGAGTACAGAAAGAGACAGCCCCAGCGTTTGTGGGGCAGTGAATGCAGTTGCCTGGATACTGGAAGAGCAGCAAGAGCTTTTGGTGCCGGCACCTTTGGTGTGGGAGGAATCCCTGGACGTTCGGAATTGCTGAGCTGGCTCCGGCTCAGCAGCCCAGGCAGATAGTATTGGACTTTGGGAGAGTACAGAAAGAGACAGCCCCAGCGTTTGTGGGGCAGTGAATGCGGTTGCCTGGATACTGGAAGAGCAGCAAGAGCTTTTGGTGCCGGCACCTTTGGTGTGGGAGGAATCCCTGGACGTTCGCTATTGCTCGTTTTCTCCGGCTCAGCAGCCCAGGCAGATAGTATTGGACTTTGGGAGAGTACAGAAAGAGACAGCCCCAGCGTTTGTGGGGCAGTGAGTTTAGTTGCCTGGATACTGGAAGAGCAGCAAGAGCTTTTGGTCCCGGCACCTTTGGTGTGGGAGGAATCCCTGGACGTTCGGAATTGCTGAGCTGGCTCCGGCTCAGCAGCCCAGGCAGATAGTATTGGACTTTGGGAGAGTACAGAAAGAGACAGCCCCAGCGTTTGTGGGGCAGTGAATGCGGTTGCCTGGATACTGGAAGAGCAGCAAGAGCTTTTGGTGCCGGCACCTTTGGTGTGGGAGGAATCCCTGGACGTTCGGAATTGCTGAGCTGGCTCCGGCTCAGCAGCCCAGGCAGATAGTATTGGACTTTGGGAGAGTACAGAAAGAGACAGCCCCAGCGTTTGTGGGGCAGTGAATGCGGTTGCCTGGATACTGGAAGAGCAGCAAGAGCTTTTGGTGCCGGCACCTTTGGTGTGGGAGGAATCCCTGGACGTTCGGAATTGCTGAGCTGGCTCCGGCTCAGCAGCCCAGGCAGATAGTATTGGACTTTGGGAGAGTACAGAAAGAGACAGCCCCAGCGTTTGTGGGGCAGTGAATGCAGTTGCCTGGATACTGGAAGAGCAGCAAGAGCTTTTGGTGCCGGCACCTTTGGTGTGGGAGGAATCCCTGGACGTTCGGAATTGCTGAGCTGGCTCCGGCTCAGCAGCCCAGGCAGATAGTATTGGACTTTGGGAGAGTACAGAAAGAGACAGCCCCAGCGTTTGTGGGGCAGTGAATGCGGTTGCCTGGATACTGGAAGAGCAGCAAGAGCTTTTGGTCCCGGCACCTTTGGTGTGGGAGGAATCCCTGGACGTTCGGAATTGCTGAGCTGGCTCCGGCTCAGCAGCCCAGGCAGATAGTATTGGACTTTGGGAGAGTACAGAAAGAGACAGCCCCAGCGTTTGTGGGGCAGTGAATGCAGTTGCCTGGATACTGGAAGAGCAGCAAGAGCTTTTGGTGCCGGCACCTTTGGTGTGGGAGGAATCCCTGGACGTTCGGAATTGCTGAGCTGGCTCCGGCTCAGCAGCCCAGGCAGATAGTATTGGACTTTGGGAGAGTACAGAAAGAGACAGCCCCAGCGTTTGTGGGGCAGTGAATGCAGTTGCCTGGATACTGGAAGAGCAGCAAGAGCTTTTGGTGCCGGCACCTTTGGTGTGGGAGGAATCCCTGGACGTTCGGAATTGCTGAGCTGGCTCCGGCTCAGCAGCCCAGGCAGATAGTATTGGACTTTGGGAGAGTACAGAAAGAGACAGCCCCAGCGTTTGTGGGGCAGTGAATGCGGTTGCCTGGATACTGGAAGAGCAGCAAGAGCTTTTGGTGCCGGCACCTTTGGTGTGGGAGGAATCCCTGGACGTTCGGAATTGCTGAGCTGGCTCCGGCTCAGCAGCCCAGGCAGATAGTATTGGACTTTGGGAGAGTACAGAAAGAGACAGCCCCAGCGTTTGTGGGGCAGTGAATGCAGTTGCCTGGATACTGGAAGAGCAGCAAGAGCTTTTGGTGCCGGCACCTTTGGTGTGGGAGGAATCCCTGGACGTTCGGAATTGCTGAGCTGGCTCCGGCTCAGCAGCCCAGGCAGATAGTATTGGACTTTGGGAGAGTACAGAAAGAGACAGCCCCAGCGTTTGTGGGGCAGTGAATGCAGTTGCCTGGATACTGGAAGAGCAGCAAGAGCTTTTGGTGCCGGCACCTTTGGTGTGGGAGGAATCCCTGGACGTTCGGAATTGCTGAGCTGGCTCCGGCTCAGCAGCCCAGGCAGATAGTATTGGACTTTGGGAGAGTACAGAAAGAGACAGCCCCAGCGTTTGTGGGGCAGTGAATGCGGTTGCCTGGATACTGGAAGAGCAGCAAGAGCTTTTGGTGCCGGCACCTTTGGTGTGGGAGGAATCCCTGGACGTTCGGAATTGCTGAGCTGGCTCCGGCTCAGCAGCCCAGGCAGATAGTATTGGACTTTGGGAGAGTACAGAAAGAGACAGCCCCAGCGTTTGTGGGGCAGTGAATGCGGTTGCCTGGATACTGGAAGAGCAGCAAGAGCTTTTGGTGCCGGCACCTTTGGTGTGGGAGGAATCCCTGGACGTTCGGAATTGCTGAGCTGGCTCCGGCTCAGCAGCCCAGGCAGATAGTATTGGACTTTGGGAGAGTACAGAAAGAGACAGCCCCAGCGTTTGTGGGGCAGTGAATGCGGTTGCCTGGATACTGGAAGAGCAGCAAGAGCTTTTGGTGCCGGCACCTTTGGTGTGGGAGGAATCCCTGGACGTTCGGAATTGCTGAGCTGGCTCCGGCTCAGCAGCCCAGGCAGATAGTATTGGACTTTGGGAGAGTACAGAAAGAGACAGCCCCAGCGTTTGTGGGGCAGTGAATGCGGTTGCCTGGATACTGGAAGAGCAGCAAGAGCTTTTGGTGCCGGCACCTTTGGTGTGGGAGGAATCCCTGGACGTTCGGAATTGCTGAGCTGGCTCCGGCTCAGCAGCCCAGGCAGATAGTATTGGACTTTGGGAGAGTACAGAAAGAGACAGCCCCAGCGTTTGTGGGGCAGTGAATGCGGTTGCCTGGATACTGGAAGAGCAGCAAGAGCTTTTGGTCCCGGCACCTTTGGTGTGGGAGGAATCCCTGGACGTTCGGAATTGCTGAGCTGGCTCCGGCTCAGCAGCCCAGGCAGATAGTATTGGACTTTGGGAGAGTACAGAAAGAGACAGCCCCAGCGTTTGTGGGGCAGTGAATGCGGTTGCCTGGATACTGGAAGAGCAGCAAGAGCTTTTGGTGCCGGCACCTTTGGTGTGGGAGGAATCCCTGGACGTTCGGAATTGCTGAGCTGGCTCCGGCTCAGCAGCCCAGGCAGATAGTATTGGACTTTGGGAGAGTACAGAAAGAGACAGCCCCAGCGTTTGTGGGGCAGTGAATGCGGTTGCCTGGATACTGGAAGAGCAGCAAGAGCTTTTGGTGCCGGCACCTTTGGTGTGGGAGGAATCCCTGGACGTTCGGAATTGCTGAGCTGGCTCCGGCTCAGCAGCCCAGGCAGATAGTATTGGACTTTGGGAGAGTACAGAAAGAGACAGCCCCAGCGTTTGTGGGGCAGTGAATGCGGTTGCCTGGATACTGGAAGAGCAGCAAGAGCTTTTGGTGCCGGCACCTTTGGTGTGGGAGGAATCCCTGGACGTTCGGAATTGCTGAGCTGGCTCCGGCTCAGCAGCCCAGGCAGATAGTATTGGACTTTGGGAGAGTACAGAAAGAGACAGCCCCAGCGTTTGTGGGGCAGTGAATGCAGTTGCCTGGATACTGGAAGAGCAGCAAGAGCTTTTGGTGCCGGCACCTTTGGTGTGGGAGGAATCCCTGGACGTTCGGAATTGCTGAGCTGGCTCCGGCTCAGCAGCCCAGGCAGATAGTATTGGACTTTGGGAGAGTACAGAAAGAGACAGCCCCAGCGTTTGTGGGGCAGTGAATGCAGTTGCCTGGATACTGGAAGAGCAGCAAGAGCTTTTGGTGCCGGCACCTTTGGTGTGGGAGGAATCCCTGGACGTTCGGAATTGCTGAGCTGGCTCCGGCTCAGCAGCCCAGGCAGATAGTATTGGACTTTGGGAGAGTACAGAAAGAGACAGCCCCAGCGTTTGTGGGGCAGTGAATGCGGTTGCCTGGATACTGGAAGAGCAGCAAGAGCTTTTGGTCCCGGCACCTTTGGTGTGGGAGGAATCCCTGGACGTTCGGAATTGCTGAGCTGGCTCCGGCTCAGCAGCCCAGGCAGATAGTATTGGACTTTGGGAGAGTACAGAAAGAGACAGCCCCAGCGTTTGTGGGGCAGTGAATGCAGTTGCCTGGATACTGGAAGAGCAGCAAGAGCTTTTGGTGCCGGCACCTTTGGTGTGGGAGGAATCCCTGGACGTTCGGAATTGCTGAGCTGGCTCCGGCTCAGCAGCCCAGGCAGATAGTATTGGACTTTGGGAGAGTACAGAAAGAGACAGCCCCAGCGTTTGTGGGGCAGTGAATGCAGTTGCCTGGATACTGGAAGAGCAGCAAGAGCTTTTGGTGCCGGCACCTTTGGTGTGGGAGGAATCCCTGGACGTTCGGAATTGCTGAGCTGGCTCCGGCTCAGCAGCCCAGGCAGATAGTATTGGACTTTGGGAGAGTACAGAAAGAGACAGCCCCAGCGTTTGTGGGGCAGTGAATGCGGTTGCCTGGATACTGGAAGAGCAGCAAGAGCTTTTGGTGCCGGCACCTTTGGTGTGGGAGGAATCCCTGGACGTTCGGAATTGCTGAGCTGGCTCCGGCTCAGCAGCCCAGGCAGATAGTATTGGACTTTGGGAGAGTACAGAAAGAGACAGCCCCAGCGTTTGTGGGGCAGTGAATGCGGTTGCCTGGATACTGGAAGAGCAGCAGGAGATTCTGGTCCCGGCACCTTTGGTGTGGGAGGAATCCCTGGACGTTTGCTATTGCTCGTCTTCTCCGGCTCAGCGGCCCAGGCAGATAGTATTGGACTTTGGGAGAGTACAGAAAGAGACAGCCCCAGCGTTTGTGGGGCAGTGAGTTTAGTTGCCTGGATACTGGAAGAGCAGCAAGAGGTTCTGGTCCCGACACCTTTGGTGTGGGAGGAATCCCTGGACGTTCGGAATTGCTGAGCTGGCTCCGGCTCAGCAGCCCAGGCAGATAGTATTGGACTTTGGGAGAGTACAGAAAGAGACAGCCCCAGCGTTTGTGGGGCAGTGAATGCGGTTGCCTGGATACTGGAAGAGCAGCAAGAGCTTTTGGTGCCGGCACCTTTGGTGTGGGAGGAATCCCTGGACGTTCGGAATTGCTGAGCTGGCTCCGGCTCAGCAGCCCAGGCAGATAGTATTGGACTTTGGGAGAGTACAGAAAGAGACAGCCCCAGCGTTTGTGGGGCAGTGAATGCGGTTGCCTGGATACTGGAAGAGCAGCAAGAGCTTTTGGTGCCGGCACCTTTGGTGTGGGAGGAATCCCTGGACGTTCGGAATTGCTGAGCTGGCTCCGGCTCAGCAGCCCAGGCAGATAGTATTGGACTTTGGGAGAGTACAGAAAGAGACAGCCCCAGCGTTTGTGGGGCAGTGAATGCGGTTGCCTGGATACTGGAAGAGCAGCAAGAGCTTTTGGTCCCGGCACCTTTGGTGTGGGAGGAATCCCTGGACGTTCGGAATTGCTGAGCTGGCTCCGGCTCAGCAGCCCAGGCAGATAGTATTGGACTTTGGGAGAGTACAGAAAGAGACAGCCCCAGCGTTTGTGGGGCAGTGAATGCAGTTGCCTGGATACTGGAAGAGCAGCAAGAGCTTTTGGTGCCGGCACCTTTGGTGTGGGAGGAATCCCTGGACGTTCGGAATTGCTGAGCTGGCTCCGGCTCAGCAGCCCAGGCAGATAGTATTGGACTTTGGGAGAGTACAGAAAGAGACAGCCCCAGCGTTTGTGGGGCAGTGAATGCGGTTGCCTGGATACTGGAAGAGCAGCAAGAGCTTTTGGTCCCGGCACCTTTGGTGTGGGAGGAATCCCTGGACGTTCGGAATTGCTGAGCTGGCTCCGGCTCAGCAGCCCAGGCAGATAGTATTGGACTTTGGGAGAGTACAGAAAGAGACAGCCCCAGCGTTTGTGGGGCAGTGAATGCGGTTGCCTGGATACTGGAAGAGCAGCAAGAGCTTTTGGTGCCGGCACCTTTGGTGTGGGAGGAATCCCTGGACGTTCGGAATTGCTGAGCTGGCTCCGGCTCAGCAGCCCAGGCAGATAGTATTGGACTTTGGGAGAGTACAGAAAGAGACAGCCCCAGCGTTTGTGGGGCAGTGAATGCGGTTGCCTGGATACTGGAAGAGCAGCAAGAGCTTTTGGTGCCGGCACCTTTGGTGTGGGAGGAATCCCTGGACGTTCGGAATTGCTGAGCTGGCTCCGGCTCAGCAGCCCAGGCAGATAGTATTGGACTTTGGGAGAGTACAGAAAGAGACAGCCCCAGCGTTTGTGGGGCAGTGAATGCAGTTGCCTGGATACTGGAAGAGCAGCAAGAGCTTTTGGTCCCGGCACCTTTGGTGTGGGAGGAATCCCTGGACGTTCGGAATTGCTGAGCTGGCTCCGGCTCAGCAGCCCAGGCAGATAGTATTGGACTTTGGGAGAGTACAGAAAGAGACAGCCCCAGCGTTTGTGGGGCAGTGAATGCAGTTGCCTGGATACTGGAAGAGCAGCAAGAGCTTTTGGTGCCGGCACCTTTGGTGTGGGAGGAATCCCTGGACGTTCGGAATTGCTGAGCTGGCTCCGGCTCAGCAGCCCAGGCAGATAGTATTGGACTTTGGGAGAGTACAGAAAGAGACAGCCCCAGCGTTTGTGGGGCAGTGAATGCAGTTGCCTGGATACTGGAAGAGCAGCAAGAGCTTTTGGTGCCGGCACCTTTGGTGTGGGAGGAATCCCTGGACGTTCGGAATTGCTGAGCTGGCTCCGGCTCAGCAGCCCAGGCAGATAGTATTGGACTTTGGGAGAGTACAGAAAGAGACAGCCCCAGCGTTTGTGGGGCAGTGAATGCGGTTGCCTGGATACTGGAAGAGCAGCAAGAGCTTTTGGTGCCGGCACCTTTGGTGTGGGAGGAATCCCTGGACGTTCGCTATTGCTGAGCTGGCTCCGGCTCAGCAGCCCAGGCAGATAGTATTGGACTTTGGGAGAGTACAGAAAGAGACAGCCCCAGCGTTTGTGGGGCAGTGAATGCGGTTGCCTGGATACTGGAAGAGCAGCAAGAGCTTTTGGTGCCGGCACCTTTGGTGTGGGAGGAATCCCTGGACGTTCGGAATTGCTGAGCTGGCTCCGGCTCAGCAGCCCAGGCAGATAGTATTGGACTTTGGGAGAGTACAGAAAGAGACAGCCCCAGCGTTTGTGGGGCAGTGAATGCGGTTGCCTGGATACTGGAAGAGCAGCAAGAGCTTTTGGTGCCGGCACCTTTGGTGTGGGAGGAATCCCTGGACGTTCGGAATTGCTGAGCTGGCTCCGGCTCAGCAGCCCAGGCAGATAGTATTGGACTTTGGGAGAGTACAGAAAGAGACAGCCCCAGCGTTTGTGGGGCAGTGAATGCGGTTGCCTGGATACTGGAAGAGCAGCAAGAGCTTTTGGTGCCGGCACCTTTGGTGTGGGAGGAATCCCTGGACGTTCGGAATTGCTGAGCTGGCTCCGGCTCAGCAGCCCAGGCAGATAGTATTGGACTTTGGGAGAGTACAGAAAGAGACAGCCCCAGCGTTTGTGGGGCAGTGAATGCAGTTGCCTGGATACTGGAAGAGCAGCAAGAGCTTTTGGTGCCGGCACCTTTGGTGTGGGAGGAATCCCTGGACGTTCGGAATTGCTGAGCTGGCTCCGGCTCAGCAGCCCAGGCAGATAGTATTGGACTTTGGGAGAGTACAGAAAGAGACAGCCCCAGCGTTTGTGGGGCAGTGAATGCGGTTGCCTGGATACTGGAAGAGCAGCAAGAGCTTTTGGTCCCGGCACCTTTGGTGTGGGAGGAATCCCTGGACGTTCGGAATTGCTGAGCTGGCTCCGGCTCAGCAGCCCAGGCAGATAGTATTGGACTTTGGGAGAGTACAGAAAGAGACAGCCCCAGCGTTTGTGGGGCAGTGAATGCGGTTGCCTGGATACTGGAAGAGCAGCAAGAGCTTTTGGTGCCGGCACCTTTGGTGTGGGAGGAATCCCTGGACGTTCGGAATTGCTGAGCTGGCTCCGGCTCAGCAGCCCAGGCAGATAGTATTGGACTTTGGGAGAGTACAGAAAGAGACAGCCCCAGCGTTTGTGGGGCAGTGAATGCAGTTGCCTGGATACTGGAAGAGCAGCAAGAGCTTTTGGTGCCGGCACCTTTGGTGTGGGAGGAATCCCTGGACGTTCGGAATTGCTGAGCTGGCTCCGGCTCAGCAGCCCAGGCAGATAGTATTGGACTTTGGGAGAGTACAGAAAGAGACAGCCCCAGCGTTTGTGGGGCAGTGAATGCGGTTGCCTGGATACTGGAAGAGCAGCAAGAGCTTTTGGTCCCGGCACCTTTGGTGTGGGAGGAATCCCTGGACGTTCGGAATTGCTGAGCTGGCTCCGGCTCAGCAGCCCAGGCAGATAGTATTGGACTTTGGGAGAGTACAGAAAGAGACAGCCCCAGCGTTTGTGGGGCAGTGAATGCAGTTGCCTGGATACTGGAAGAGCAGCAAGAGCTTTTGGTGCCGGCACCTTTGGTGTGGGAGGAATCCCTGGACGTTCGGAATTGCTGAGCTGGCTCCGGCTCAGCAGCCCAGGCAGATAGTATTGGACTTTGGGAGAGTACAGAAAGAGACAGCCCCAGCGTTTGTGGGGCAGTGAATGCGGTTGCCTGGATACTGGAAGAGCAGCAAGAGCTTTTGGTGCCGGCACCTTTGGTGTGGGAGGAATCCCTGGACGTTCGGAATTGCTGAGCTGGCTCCGGCTCAGCAGCCCAGGCAGATAGTATTGGACTTTGGGAGAGTACAGAAAGAGACAGCCCCAGCGTTTGTGGGGCAGTGAATGCGGTTGCCTGGATACTGGAAGAGCAGCAAGAGCTTTTGGTGCCGGCACCTTTGGTGTGGGAGGAATCCCTGGACGTTCGGAATTGCTGAGCTGGCTCCGGCTCAGCAGCCCAGGCAGATAGTATTGGACTTTGGGAGAGTACAGAAAGAGACAGCCCCAGCGTTTGTGGGGCAGTGAATGCAGTTGCCTGGATACTGGAAGAGCAGCAAGAGCTTTTGGTCCCGGCACCTTTGGTGTGGGAGGAATCCCTGGACGTTCGGAATTGCTGAGCTGGCTCCGGCTCAGCAGCCCAGGCAGATAGTATTGGACTTTGGGAGAGTACAGAAAGAGACAGCCCCAGCGTTTGTGGGGCAGTGAATGCAGTTGCCTGGATACTGGAAGAGCAGCAAGAGCTTTTGGTCCCGGCACCTTTGGTGTGGGAGGAATCCCTGGACGTTCGGAATTGCTGAGCTGGCTCCGGCTCAGCAGCCCAGGCAGATAGTATTGGACTTTGGGAGAGTACAGAAAGAGACAGCCCCAGCGTTTGTGGGGCAGTGAATGCGGTTGCCTGGATACTGGAAGAGCAGCAAGAGCTTTTGGTGCCGGCACCTTTGGTGTGGGAGGAATCCCTGGACGTTCGGAATTGCTGAGCTGGCTCCGGCTCAGCAGCCCAGGCAGATAGTATTGGACTTTGGGAGAGTACAGAAAGAGACAGCCCCAGCGTTTGTGGGGCAGTGAATGCGGTTGCCTGGATACTGGAAGAGCAGCAAGAGCTTTTGGTGCCGGCACCTTTGGTGTGGGAGGAATCCCTGGACGTTCGGAATTGCTGAGCTGGCTCCGGCTCAGCAGCCCAGGCAGATAGTATTGGACTTTGGGAGAGTACAGAAAGAGACAGCCCCAGCGTTTGTGGGGCAGTGAATGCAGTTGCCTGGATACTGGAAGAGCAGCAAGAGCTTTTGGTCCCGGCACCTTTGGTGTGGGAGGAATCCCTGGACGTTCGGAATTGCTGAGCTGGCTCCGGCTCAGCAGCCCAGGCAGATAGTATTGGACTTTGGGAGAGTACAGAAAGAGACAGCCCCAGCGTTTGTGGGGCAGTGAATGCAGTTGCCTGGATACTGGAAGAGCAGCAAGAGCTTTTGGTGCCGGCACCTTTGGTGTGGGAGGAATCCCTGGACGTTCGGAATTGCTGAGCTGGCTCCGGCTCAGCAGCCCAGGCAGATAGTATTGGACTTTGGGAGAGTACAGAAAGAGACAGCCCCAGCGTTTGTGGGGCAGTGAATGCGGTTGCCTGGATACTGGAAGAGCAGCAAGAGCTTTTGGTGCCGGCACCTTTGGTGTGGGAGGAATCCCTGGACGTTCGGAATTGCTGAGCTGGCTCCGGCTCAGCAGCCCAGGCAGATAGTATTGGACTTTGGGAGAGTACAGAAAGAGACAGCCCCAGCGTTTGTGGGGCAGTGAATGCGGTTGCCTGGATACTGGAAGAGCAGCAAGAGCTTTTGGTGCCGGCACCTTTGGTGTGGGAGGAATCCCTGGACGTTCGGAATTGCTGAGCTGGCTCCGGCTCAGCAGCCCAGGCAGATAGTATTGGACTTTGGGAGAGTACAGAAAGAGACAGCCCCAGCGTTTGTGGGGCAGTGAATGCGGTTGCCTGGATACTGGAAGAGCAGCAAGAGCTTTTGGTGCCGGCACCTTTGGTGTGGGAGGAATCCCTGGACGTTCGGAATTGCTGAGCTGGCTCCGGCTCAGCAGCCCAGGCAGATAGTATTGGACTTTGGGAGAGTACAGAAAGAGACAGCCCCAGCGTTTGTGGGGCAGTGAATGCAGTTGCCTGGATACTGGAAGAGCAGCAAGAGCTTTTGGTCCCGGCACCTTTGGTGTGGGAGGAATCCCTGGACGTTCGGAATTGCTGAGCTGGCTCCGGCTCAGCAGCCCAGGCAGATAGTATTGGACTTTGGGAGAGTACAGAAAGAGACAGCCCCAGCGTTTGTGGGGCAGTGAATGCAGTTGCCTGGATACTGGAAGAGCAGCAAGAGCTTTTGGTGCCGGCACCTTTGGTGTGGGAGGAATCCCTGGACGTTCGGAATTGCTGAGCTGGCTCCGGCTCAGCAGCCCAGGCAGATAGTATTGGACTTTGGGAGAGTACAGAAAGAGACAGCCCCAGCGTTTGTGGGGCAGTGAATGCGGTTGCCTGGATACTGGAAGAGCAGCAAGAGCTTTTGGTGCCGGCACCTTTGGTGTGGGAGGAATCCCTGGACGTTCGGAATTGCTGAGCTGGCTCCGGCTCAGCAGCCCAGGCAGATAGTATTGGACTTTGGGAGAGTACAGAAAGAGACAGCCCCAGCGTTTGTGGGGCAGTGAATGCGGTTGCCTGGATACTGGAAGAGCAGCAAGAGCTTTTGGTGCCGGCACCTTTGGTGTGGGAGGAATCCCTGGACGTTCGGAATTGCTGAGCTGGCTCCGGCTCAGCAGCCCAGGCAGATAGTATTGGACTTTGGGAGAGTACAGAAAGAGACAGCCCCAGCGTTTGTGGGGCAGTGAATGCGGTTGCCTGGATACTGGAAGAGCAGCAAGAGCTTTTGGTGCCGGCACCTTTGGTGTGGGAGGAATCCCTGGACGTTCGGAATTGCTGAGCTGGCTCCGGCTCAGCAGCCCAGGCAGATAGTATTGGACTTTGGGAGAGTACAGAAAGAGACAGCCCCAGCGTTTGTGGGGCAGTGAATGCAGTTGCCTGGATACTGGAAGAGCAGCAAGAGCTTTTGGTGCCGGCACCTTTGGTGTGGGAGGAATCCCTGGACGTTCGGAATTGCTGAGCTGGCTCCGGCTCAGCAGCCCAGGCAGATAGTATTGGACTTTGGGAGAGTACAGAAAGAGACAGCCCCAGCGTTTGTGGGGCAGTGAATGCAGTTGCCTGGATACTGGAAGAGCAGCAAGAGCTTTTGGTGCCGGCACCTTTGGTGTGGGAGGAATCCCTGGACGTTCGGAATTGCTGAGCTGGCTCCGGCTCAGCAGCCCAGGCAGATAGTATTGGACTTTGGGAGAGTACAGAAAGAGACAGCCCCAGCGTTTGTGGGGCAGTGAATGCAGTTGCCTGGATACTGGAAGAGCAGCAAGAGCTTTTGGTGCCGGCACCTTTGGTGTGGGAGGAATCCCTGGACGTTCGGAATTGCTGAGCTGGCTCCGGCTCAGCAGCCCAGGCAGATAGTATTGGACTTTGGGAGAGTACAGAAAGAGACAGCCCCAGCGTTTGTGGGGCAGTGAATGCAGTTGCCTGGATACTGGAAGAGCAGCAAGAGCTTTTGGTGCCGGCACCTTTGGTGTGGGAGGAATCCCTGGACGTTCGGAATTGCTGAGCTGGCTCCGGCTCAGCAGCCCAGGCAGATAGTATTGGACTTTGGGAGAGTACAGAAAGAGACAGCCCCAGCGTTTGTGGGGCAGTGAATGCAGTTGCCTGGATACTGGAAGAGCAGCAAGAGCTTTTGGTGCCGGCACCTTTGGTGTGGGAGGAATCCCTGGACGTTCGGAATTGCTGAGCTGGCTCCGGCTCAGCAGCCCAGGCAGATAGTATTGGACTTTGGGAGAGTACAGAAAGAGACAGCCCCAGCGTTTGTGGGGCAGTGAATGCAGTTGCCTGGATACTGGAAGAGCAGCAAGAGCTTTTGGTGCCGGCACCTTTGGTGTGGGAGGAATCCCTGGACGTTCGGAATTGCTGAGCTGGCTCCGGCTCAGCAGCCCAGGCAGATAGTATTGGACTTTGGGAGAGTACAGAAAGAGACAGCCCCAGCGTTTGTGGGGCAGTGAATGCGGTTGCCTGGATACTGGAAGAGCAGCAAGAGCTTTTGGTGCCGGCACCTTTGGTGTGGGAGGAATCCCTGGACGTTCGGAATTGCTGAGCTGGCTCCGGCTCAGCAGCCCAGGCAGATAGTATTGGACTTTGGGAGAGTACAGAAAGAGACAGCCCCAGCGTTTGTGGGGCAGTGAATGCGGTTGCCTGGATACTGGAAGAGCAGCAAGAGCTTTTGGTGCCGGCACCTTTGGTGTGGGAGGAATCCCTGGACGTTCGGAATTGCTGAGCTGGCTCCGGCTCAGCAGCCCAGGCAGATAGTATTGGACTTTGGGAGAGTACAGAAAGAGACAGCCCCAGCGTTTGTGGGGCAGTGAATGCGGTTGCCTGGATACTGGAAGAGCAGCAAGAGCTTTTGGTGCCGGCACCTTTGGTGTGGGAGGAATCCCTGGACGTTCGGAATTGCTGAGCTGGCTCCGGCTCAGCAGCCCAGGCAGATAGTATTGGACTTTGGGAGAGTACAGAAAGAGACAGCCCCAGCGTTTGTGGGGCAGTGAATGCGGTTGCCTGGATACTGGAAGAGCAGCAAGAGCTTTTGGTGCCGGCACCTTTGGTGTGGGAGGAATCCCTGGACGTTCGGAATTGCTGAGCTGGCTCCGGCTCAGCAGCCCAGGCAGATAGTATTGGACTTTGGGAGAGTACAGAAAGAGACAGCCCCAGCGTTTGTGGGGCAGTGAATGCGGTTGCCTGGATACTGGAAGAGCAGCAAGAGCTTTTGGTGCCGGCACCTTTGGTGTGGGAGGAATCCCTGGACGTTCGGAATTGCTGAGCTGGCTCCGGCTCAGCAGCCCAGGCAGATAGTATTGGACTTTGGGAGAGTACAGAAAGAGACAGCCCCAGCGTTTGTGGGGCAGTGAATGCGGTTGCCTGGATACTGGAAGAGCAGCAAGAGCTTTTGGTGCCGGCACCTTTGGTGTGGGAGGAATCCCTGGACGTTCGGAATTGCTGAGCTGGCTCCGGCTCAGCAGCCCAGGCAGATAGTATTGGACTTTGGGAGAGTACAGAAAGAGACAGCCCCAGCGTTTGTGGGGCAGTGAATGCGGTTGCCTGGATACTGGAAGAGCAGCAAGAGCTTTTGGTGCCGGCACCTTTGGTGTGGGAGGAATCCCTGGACGTTCGGAATTGCTGAGCTGGCTCCGGCTCAGCAGCCCAGGCAGATAGTATTGGACTTTGGGAGAGTACAGAAAGAGACAGCCCCAGCGTTTGTGGGGCAGTGAATGCAGTTGCCTGGATACTGGAAGAGCAGCAAGAGCTTTTGGTGCCGGCACCTTTGGTGTGGGAGGAATCCCTGGACGTTCGGAATTGCTGAGCTGGCTCCGGCTCAGCAGCCCAGGCAGATAGTATTGGACTTTGGGAGAGTACAGAAAGAGACAGCCCCAGCGTTTGTGGGGCAGTGAATTTGGTTGCCTGGATACTGGAAGAGCAGCAAGAGCTTTTGGTGCCGGCACCTTTGGTGTGGGAGGAATCCCTGGACGTTCGGAATTGCTGAGCTGGCTCCGGCTCAGCAGCCCAGGCAGATAGTATTGGACTTTGGGAGAGTACAGAAAGAGACAGCCCCAGCGTTTGTGGGGCAGTGAATGCAGTTGCCTGGATACTGGAAGAGCAGCAAGAGCTTTTGGTGCCGGCACCTTTGGTGTGGGAGGAATCCCTGGACGTTCGGAATTGCTGAGCTGGCTCCGGCTCAGCAGCCCAGGCAGATAGTATTGGACTTTGGGAGAGTACAGAAAGAGACAGCCCCAGCGTTTGTGGGGCAGTGAATGCGGTTGCCTGGATACTGGAAGAGCAGCAAGAGCTTTTGGTGCCGGCACCTTTGGTGTGGGAGGAATCCCTGGACGTTCGGAATTGCTGAGCTGGCTCCGGCTCAGCAGCCCAGGCAGATAGTATTGGACTTTGGGAGAGTACAGAAAGAGACAGCCCCAGCGTTTGTGGGGCAGTGAATGCGGTTGCCTGGATACTGGAAGAGCAGCAAGAGCTTTTGGTGCCGGCACCTTTGGTGTGGGAGGAATCCCTGGACGTTCGGAATTGCTGAGCTGGCTCCGGCTCAGCAGCCCAGGCAGATAGTATTGGACTTTGGGAGAGTACAGAAAGAGACAGCCCCAGCGTTTGTGGGGCAGTGAATGCAGTTGCCTGGATACTGGAAGAGCAGCAAGAGCTTTTGGTGCCGGCACCTTTGGTGTGGGAGGAATCCCTGGACGTTCGGAATTGCTGAGCTGGCTCCGGCTCAGCAGCCCAGGCAGATAGTATTGGACTTTGGGAGAGTACAGAAAGAGACAGCCCCAGCGTTTGTGGGGCAGTGAATGCGGTTGCCTGGATACTGGAAGAGCAGCAAGAGCTTTTGGTGCCGGCACCTTTGGTGTGGGAGGAATCCCTGGACGTTCGGAATTGCTGAGCTGGCTCCGGCTCAGCAGCCCAGGCAGATAGTATTGGACTTTGGGAGAGTACAGAAAGAGACAGCCCCAGCGTTTGTGGGGCAGTGAATGCGGTTGCCTGGATACTGGAAGAGCAGCAAGAGCTTTTGGTGCCGGCACCTTTGGTGTGGGAGGAATCCCTGGACGTTCGGAATTGCTGAGCTGGCTCCGGCTCAGCAGCCCAGGCAGATAGTATTGG
The DNA here is from genome assembly GCF_047370975.1 of Nipponia nippon. Classification (NCBI taxonomy): domain Eukaryota; kingdom Metazoa; phylum Chordata; class Aves; order Pelecaniformes; family Threskiornithidae; genus Nipponia; species Nipponia nippon. Next base: position 115,300 of record NW_028262403.1, read on the forward strand.
ACTTTGGGAGAGTACAGAAAGAGACAGCCCCAGCGTTTGTGGGGCAGTGAATGCGGTTGCCTGGATACTGGAAGAGCAGCAAGAGCTTTTGGTGCCGGCACCTTTGGTGTGGGAGGAATCCCTGGACGTTCGGAATTGCTGAGCTGGCTCCGGCTCAGCAGCCCAGGCAGATAGTATTGGACTTTGGGAGAGTACAGAAAGAGACAGCCCCAGCGTTTGTGGGGCAGTGAATGCAGTTGCCTGGATACTGGAAGAGCAGCAAGAGCTTTTGGTGCCGGCACCTTTGGTGTGGGAGGAATCCCTGGACGTTCGGAATTGCTGAGCTGGCTCCGGCTCAGCAGCCCAGGCAGATAGTATTGGACTTTGGGAGAGTACAGAAAGAGACAGCCCCAGCGTTTGTGGGGCAGTGAATGCAGTTGCCTGGATACTGGAAGAGCAGCAAGAGCTTTTGGTCCCGGCACCTTTGGTGTGGGAGGAATCCCTGGACGTTCGGAATTGCTGAGCTGGCTCCGGCTCAGCAGCCCAGGCAGATAGTATTGGACTTTGGGAGAGTACAGAAAGAGACAGCCCCAGCGTTTGTGGGGCAGTGAATGCGGTTGCCTGGATACTGGAAGAGCAGCAAGAGCTTTTGGTGCCGGCACCTTTGGTGTGGGAGGAATCCCTGGACGTTCGGAATTGCTGAGCTGGCTCCGGCTCAGCAGCCCAGGCAGATAGTATTGGACTTTGGGAGAGTACAGAAAGAGACAGCCCCAGCGTTTGTGGGGCAGTGAATGCGGTTGCCTGGATACTGGAAGAGCAGCAAGAGCTTTTGGTGCCGGCACCTTTGGTGTGGGAGGAATCCCTGGACGTTCGGAATTGCTGAGCTGGCTCCGGCTCAGCAGCCCAGGCAGATAGTATTGGACTTTGGGAGAGTACAGAAAGAGACAGCCCCAGCGTTTGTGGGGCAGTGAATGCGGTTGCCTGGATACTGGAAGAGCAGCAAGAGCTTTTGGTCCCGGCACCTTTGGTGTGGGAGGAATCCCTGGACGTTCGGAATTGCTGAGCTGGCTCCGGCTCAGCAGCCCAGGCAGATAGTATTGGACTTTGGGAGAGTACAGAAAGAGACAGCCCCAGCGTTTGTGGGGCAGTGAATGCGGTTGCCTGGATACTGGAAGAGCAGCAAGAGCTTTTGGTGCCGGCACCTTTGGTGTGGGAGGAATCCCTGGACGTTCGGAATTGCTGAGCTGGCTCCGGCTCAGCAGCCCAGGCAGATAGTATTGGACTTTGGGAGAGTACAGAAAGAGACAGCCCCAGCGTTTGTGGGGCAGTGAATGCGGTTGCCTGGATACTGGAAGAGCAGCAAGAGCTTTTGGTGCCGGCACCTTTGGTGTGGGAGGAATCCCTGGACGTTCGGAATTGCTGAGCTGGCTCCGGCTCAGCAGCCCAGGCAGATAGTATTGGACTTTGGGAGAGTACAGAAAGAGACAGCCCCAGCGTTTGTGGGGCAGTGAATGCGGTTGCCTGGATACTGGAAGAGCAGCAAGAGCTTTTGGTGCCGGCACCTTTGGTGTGGGAGGAATCCCTGGACGTTCGGAATTGCTGAGCTGGCTCCGGCTCAGCAGCCCAGGCAGATAGTATTGGACTTTGGGAGAGTACAGAAAGAGACAGCCCCAGCGTTTGTGGGGCAGTGAATGCGGTTGCCTGGATACTGGAAGAGCAGCAAGAGCTTTTGGTCCCGGCACCTTTGGTGTGGGAGGAATCCCTGGACGTTCGGAATTGCTGAGCTGGCTCCGGCTCAGCAGCCCAGGCAGATAGTATTGGACTTTGGGAGAGTACAGAAAGAGACAGCCCCAGCGTTTGTGGGGCAGTGAATGCGGTTGCCTGGATACTGGAAGAGCAGCAAGAGCTTTTGGTGCCGGCACCTTTGGTGTGGGAGGAATCCCTGGACGTTCGGAATTGCTGAGCTGGCTCCGGCTCAGCAGCCCAGGCAGATAGTATTGGACTTTGGGAGAGTACAGAAAGAGACAGCCCCAGCGTTTGTGGGGCAGTGAGTTTAGTTGCCTGGATACTGGAAGAGCAGCAAGAGCTTTTGGTGCCGGCACCTTTGGTGTGGGAGGAATCCCTGGACGTTCGGAATTGCTGAGCTGGCTCCGGCTCAGCAGCCCAGGCAGATAGTATTGGACTTTGGGAGAGTACAGAAAGAGACAGCCCCAGCGTTTGTGGGGCAGTGAATGCAGTTGCCTGGATACTGGAAGAGCAGCAAGAGCTTTTGGTGCCGGCACCTTTGGTGTGGGAGGAATCCCTGGACGTTCGGAATTGCTGAGCTGGCTCCGGCTCAGCAGCCCAGGCAGATAGTATTGGACTTTGGGAGAGTACAGAAAGAGACAGCCCCAGCGTTTGTGGGGCAGTGAATGCGGTTGCCTGGATACTGGAAGAGCAGCAAGAGCTTTTGGTGCCGGCACCTTTGGTGTGGGAGGAATCCCTGGACGTTCGGAATTGCTGAGCTGGCTCCGGCTCAGCAGCCCAGGCAGATAGTATTGGACTTTGGGAGAGTACAGAAAGAGACAGCCCCAGCGTTTGTGGGGCAGTGAATGCGGTTGCCTGGATACTGGAAGAGCAGCAAGAGCTTTTGGTGCCGGCACCTTTGGTGTGGGAGGAATCCCTGGACGTTCGGAATTGCTGAGCTGGCTCCGGCTCAGCAGCCCAGGCAGATAGTATTGGACTTTGGGAGAGTACAGAAAGAGACAGCCCCAGCGTTTGTGGGGCAGTGAATGCGGTTGCCTGGATACTGGAAGAGCAGCAAGAGCTTTTGGTGCCGGCACCTTTGGTGTGGGAGGAATCCCTGGACGTTCGGAATTGCTGAGCTGGCTCCGGCTCAGCAGCCCAGGCAGATAGTATTGGACTTTGGGAGAGTACAGAAAGAGACAGCCCCAGCGTTTGTGGGGCAGTGAATGCGGTTGCCTGGATACTGGAAGAGCAGCAAGAGCTTTTGGTGCCGGCACCTTTGGTGTGGGAGGAATCCCTGGACGTTCGGAATTGCTGAGCTGGCTCCGGCTCAGCAGCCCAGGCAGATAGTATTGGACTTTGGGAGAGTACAGAAAGAGACAGCCCCAGCGTTTGTGGGGCAGTGAATGCGGTTGCCTGGATACTGGAAGAGCAGCAAGAGCTTTTGGTGCCGGCACCTTTGGTGTGGGAGGAATCCCTGGACGTTCGGAATTGCTGAGCTGGCTCCGGCTCAGCAGCCCAGGCAGATAGTATTGGACTTTGGGAGAGTACAGAAAGAGACAGCCCCAGCGTTTGTGGGGCAGTGAGTTTAGTTGCCTGGATACTGGAAGAGCAGCAAGAGCTTTTGGTCCTGGCACCTTTGGTGTGGGAGGAATCCCTGGACGTTCGGAATTGCTGAGCTGGCTCCGGCTCAGCAGCCCAGGCAGATAGTATTGGACTTTGGGAGAGTACAGAAAGAGACAGCCCCAGCGTTTGTGGGGCAGTGAATGCGGTTGCCTGGATACTGGAAGAGCAGCAAGAGCTTTTGGTGCCGGCACCTTTGGTGTGGGAGGAATCCCTGGACGTTCGGAATTGCTGAGCTGGCTCCGGCTCAGCAGCCCAGGCAGATAGTATTGGACTTTGGGAGAGTACAGAAAGAGACAGCCCCAGCGTTTGTGGGGCAGTGAATGCGGTTGCCTGGATACTGGAAGAGCAGCAAGAGCTTTTGGTGCCGGCACCTTTGGTGTGGGAGGAATCCCTGGACGTTCGGAATTGCTGAGCTGGCTCCGGCTCAGCAGCCCAGGCAGATAGTATTGGACTTTGGGAGAGTACAGAAAGAGACAGCCCCAGCGTTTGTGGGGCAGTGAATGCGGTTGCCTGGATACTGGAAGAGCAGCAAGAGCTTTTGGTGCCGGCACCTTTGGTGTGGGAGGAATCCCTGGACGTTCGGAATTGCTGAGCTGGCTCCGGCTCAGCAGCCCAGGCAGATAGTATTGGACTTTGGGAGAGTACAGAAAGAGACAGCCCCAGCGTTTGTGGGGCAGTGAATGCGGTTGCCTGGATACTGGAAGAGCAGCAAGAGCTTTTGGTGCCGGCACCTTTGGTGTGGGAGGAATCCCTGGACGTTCGGAATTGCTGAGCTGGCTCCGGCTCAGCAGCCCAGGCAGATAGTATTGGACTTTGGGAGAGTACAGAAAGAGACAGCCCCAGCGTTTGTGGGGCAGTGAGTTTAGTTGCCTGGATACTGGAAGAGCAGCAAGAGCTTTTGGTGCCGGCACCTTTGGTGTGGGAGGAATCCCTGGACGTTCGGAATTGCTGAGCTGGCTCCGGCTCAGCAGCCCAGGCAGATAGTATTGGACTTTGGGAGAGTACAGAAAGAGACAGCCCCAGCGTTTGTGGGGCAGTGAATGCGGTTGCCTGGATACTGGAAGAGCAGCAAGAGCTTTTGGTGCCGGCACCTTTGGTGTGGGAGGAATCCCTGGACGTTCGGAATTGCTGAGCTGGCTCCGGCTCAGCAGCCCAGGCAGATAGTATTGGACTTTGGGAGAGTACAGAAAGAGACAGCCCCAGCGTTTGTGGGGCAGTGAATGCGGTTGCCTGGATACTGGAAGAGCAGCAAGAGCTTTTGGTGCCGGCACCTTTGGTGTGGGAGGAATCCCTGGACGTTCGGAATTGCTGAGCTGGCTCCGGCTCAGCAGCCCAGGCAGATAGTATTGGACTTTGGGAGAGTACAGAAAGAGACAGCCCCAGCGTTTGTGGGGCAGTGAATGCGGTTGCCTGGATACTGGAAGAGCAGCAAGAGCTTTTGGTGCCGGCACCTTTGGTGTGGGAGGAATCCCTGGACGTTCGGAATTGCTGAGCTGGCTCCGGCTCAGCAGCCCAGGCAGATAGTATTGGACTTTGGGAGAGTACAGAAAGAGACAGCCCCAGCGTTTGTGGGGCAGTGAATGCGGTTGCCTGGATACTGGAAGAGCAGCAAGAGCTTTTGGTGCCGGCACCTTTGGTGTGGGAGGAATCCCTGGACGTTCGGAATTGCTGAGCTGGCTCCGGCTCAGCAGCCCAGGCAGATAGTATTGGACTTTGGGAGAGTACAGAAAGAGACAGCCCCAGCGTTTGTGGGGCAGTGAATGCGGTTGCCTGGATACTGGAAGAGCAGCAAGAGCTTTTGGTGCCGGCACCTTTGGTGTGGGAGGAATCCCTGGACGTTCGGAATTGCTGAGCTGGCTCCGGCTCAGCAGCCCAGGCAGATAGTATTGGACTTTGGGAGAGTACAGAAAGAGACAGCCCCAGCGTTTGTGGGGCAGTGAATGCGGTTGCCTGGATACTGGAAGAGCAGCAAGAGCTTTTGGTGCCGGCACCTTTGGTGTGGGAGGAATCCCTGGACGTTCGGAATTGCTGAGCTGGCTCCGGCTCAGCAGCCCAGGCAGATAGTATTGGACTTTGGGAGAGTACAGAAAGAGACAGCCCCAGCGTTTGTGGGGCAGTGAATGCGGTTGCCTGGATACTGGAAGAGCAGCAAGAGCTTTTGGTGCCGGCACCTTTGGTGTGGGAGGAATCCCTGGACGTTCGGAATTGCTGAGCTGGCTCCGGCTCAGCAGCCCAGGCAGATAGTATTGGACTTTGGGAGAGTACAGAAAGAGACAGCCCCAGCGTTTGTGGGGCAGTGAATGCGGTTGCCTGGATACTGGAAGAGCAGCAAGAGCTTTTGGTGCCGGCACCTTTGGTGTGGGAGGAATCCCTGGACGTTCGGAATTGCTGAGCTGGCTCCGGCTCAGCAGCCCAGGCAGATAGTATTGGACTTTGGGAGAGTACAGAAAGAGACAGCCCCAGCGTTTGTGGGGCAGTGAATGCGGTTGCCTGGATACTGGAAGAGCAGCAAGAGCTTTTGGTGCCGGCACCTTTGGTGTGGGAGGAATCCCTGGACGTTCGGAATTGCTGAGCTGGCTCCGGCTCAGCAGCCCAGGCAGATAGTATTGGACTTTGGGAGAGTACAGAAAGAGACAGCCCCAGCGTTTGTGGGGCAGTGAATGCGGTTGCCTGGATACTGGAAGAGCAGCAAGAGCTTTTGGTGCCGGCACCTTTGGTGTGGGAGGAATCCCTGGACGTTCGGAATTGCTGAGCTGGCTCCGGCTCAGCAGCCCAGGCAGATAGTATTGGACTTTGGGAGAGTACAGAAAGAGACAGCCCCAGCGTTTGTGGGGCAGTGAATGCGGTTGCCTGGATACTGGAAGAGCAGCAAGAGCTTTTGGTGCCGGCACCTTTGGTGTGGGAGGAATCCCTGGACGTTCGGAATTGCTGAGCTGGCTCCGGCTCAGCAGCCCAGGCAGATAGTATTGGACTTTGGGAGAGTACAGAAAGAGACAGCCCCAGCGTTTGTGGGGCAGTGAATGCGGTTGCCTGGATACTGGAAGAGCAGCAAGAGCTTTTGGTGCCGGCACCTTTGGTGTGGGAGGAATCCCTGGACGTTCGGAATTGCTGAGCTGGCTCCGGCTCAGCAGCCCAGGCAGATAGTATTGGACTTTGGGAGAGTACAGAAAGAGACAGCCCCAGCGTTTGTGGGGCAGTGAATGCGGTTGCCTGGATACTGGAAGAGCAGCAAGAGCTTTTGGTGCCGGCACCTTTGGTGTGGGAGGAATCCCTGGACGTTCGGAATTGCTGAGCTGGCTCCGGCTCAGCAGCCCAGGCAGATAGTATTGGACTTTGGGAGAGTACAGAAAGAGACAGCCCCAGCGTTTGTGGGGCAGTGAATGCGGTTGCCTGGATACTGGAAGAGCAGCAAGAGCTTTTGGTGCCGGCACCTTTGGTGTGGGAGGAATCCCTGGACGTTCGGAATTGCTGAGCTGGCTCCGGCTCAGCAGCCCAGGCAGATAGTATTGGACTTTGGGAGAGTACAGAAAGAGACAGCCCCAGCGTTTGTGGGGCAGTGAATGCGGTTGCCTGGATACTGGAAGAGCAGCAAGAGCTTTTGGTGCCGGCACCTTTGGTGTGGGAGGAATCCCTGGACGTTCGGAATTGCTGAGCTGGCTCCGGCTCAGCAGCCCAGGCAGATAGTATTGGACTTTGGGAGAGTACAGAAAGAGACAGCCCCAGCGTTTGTGGGGCAGTGAATGCGGTTGCCTGGATACTGGAAGAGCAGCAAGAGCTTTTGGTGCCGGCACCTTTGGTGTGGGAGGAATCCCTGGACGTTCGGAATTGCTGAGCTGGCTCCGGCTCAGCAGCCCAGGCAGATAGTATTGGACTTTGGGAGAGTACAGAAAGAGACAGCCCCAGCGTTTGTGGGGCAGTGAATGCGGTTGCCTGGATACTGGAAGAGCAGCAAGAGCTTTTGGTGCCGGCACCTTTGGTGTGGGAGGAATCCCTGGACGTTCGGAATTGCTGAGCTGGCTCCGGCTCAGCAGCCCAGGCAGATAGTATTGGACTTTGGGAGAGTACAGAAAGAGACAGCCCCAGCGTTTGTGGGGCAGTGAATGCAGTTGCCTGGATACTGGAAGAGCAGCAAGAGCTTTTGGTGCCGGCACCTTTGGTGTGGGAGGAATCCCTGGACGTTCGGAATTGCTGAGCTGGCTCCGGCTCAGCAGCCCAGGCAGATAGTATTGGACTTTGGGAGAGTACAGAAAGAGACAGCCCCAGCGTTTGTGGGGCAGTGAATGCGGTTGCCTGGATACTGGAAGAGCAGCAAGAGCTTTTGGTGCCGGCACCTTTGGTGTGGGAGGAATCCCTGGACGTTCGGAATTGCTGAGCTGGCTCCGGCTCAGCAGCCCAGGCAGATAGTATTGGACTTTGGGAGAGTACAGAAAGAGACAGCCCCAGCGTTTGTGGGGCAGTGAATGCGGTTGCCTGGATACTGGAAGAGCAGCAAGAGCTTTTGGTGCCGGCACCTTTGGTGTGGGAGGAATCCCTGGACGTTCGGAATTGCTGAGCTGGCTCCGGCTCAGCAGCCCAGGCAGATAGTATTGGACTTTGGGAGAGTACAGAAAGAGACAGCCCCAGCGTTTGTGGGGCAGTGAATGCGGTTGCCTGGATACTGGAAGAGCAGCAAGAGCTTTTGGTGCCGGCACCTTTGGTGTGGGAGGAATCCCTGGACGTTCGGAATTGCTGAGCTGGCTCCGGCTCAGCAGCCCAGGCAGATAGTATTGGACTTTGGGAGAGTACAGAAAGAGACAGCCCCAGCGTTTGTGGGGCAGTGAATGCGGTTGCCTGGATACTGGAAGAGCAGCAAGAGCTTTTGGTGCCGGCACCTTTGGTGTGGGAGGAATCCCTGGACGTTCGGAATTGCTGAGCTGGCTCCGGCTCAGCAGCCCAGGCAGATAGTATTGGACTTTGGGAGAGTACAGAAAGAGACAGCCCCAGCGTTTGTGGGGCAGTGAATGCGGTTGCCTGGATACTGGAAGAGCAGCAAGAGCTTTTGGTGCCGGCACCTTTGGTGTGGGAGGAATCCCTGGACGTTCGGAATTGCTGAGCTGGCTCCGGCTCAGCAGCCCAGGCAGATAGTATTGGACTTTGGGAGAGTACAGAAAGAGACAGCCCCAGCGTTTGTGGGGCAGTGAATGCGGTTGCCTGGATACTGGAAGAGCAGCAAGAGCTTTTGGTGCCGGCACCTTTGGTGTGGGAGGAATCCCTGGACGTTCGGAATTGCTGAGCTGGCTCCGGCTCAGCAGCCCAGGCAGATAGTATTGGACTTTGGGAGAGTACAGAAAGAGACAGCCCCAGCGTTTGTGGGGCAGTGAATGCGGTTGCCTGGATACTGGAAGAGCAGCAAGAGCTTTTGGTGCCGGCACCTTTGGTGTGGGAGGAATCCCTGGACGTTCGGAATTGCTGAGCTGGCTCCGGCTCAGCAGCCCAGGCAGATAGTATTGGACTTTGGGAGAGTACAGAAAGAGACAGCCCCAGCGTTTGTGGGGCAGTGAATGCGGTTGCCTGGATACTGGAAGAGCAGCAAGAGCTTTTGGTGCCGGCACCTTTGGTGTGGGAGGAATCCCTGGACGTTCGGAATTGCTGAGCTGGCTCCGGCTCAGCAGCCCAGGCAGATAGTATTGGACTTTGGGAGAGTACAGAAAGAGACAGCCCCAGCGTTTGTGGGGCAGTGAATGCGGTTGCCTGGATACTGGAAGAGCAGCAAGAGCTTTTGGTGCCGGCACCTTTGGTGTGGGAGGAATCCCTGGACGTTCGGAATTGCTGAGCTGGCTCCGGCTCAGCAGCCCAGGCAGATAGTATTGGACTTTGGGAGAGTACAGAAAGAGACAGCCCCAGCGTTTGTGGGGCAGTGAATGCAGTTGCCTGGATACTGGAAGAGCAGCAAGAGCTTTTGGTGCCGGCACCTTTGGTGTGGGAGGAATCCCTGGACGTTCGGAATTGCTGAGCTGGCTCCGGCTCAGCAGCCCAGGCAGATAGTATTGGACTTTGGGAGAGTACAGAAAGAGACAGCCCCAGCGTTTGTGGGGCAGTGAATGCGGTTGCCTGGATACTGGAAGAGCAGCAAGAGCTTTTGGTGCCGGCACCTTTGGTGTGGGAGGAATCCCTGGACGTTCGGAATTGCTGAGCTGGCTCCGGCTCAGCAGCCCAGGCAGATAGTATTGGACTTTGGGAGAGTACAGAAAGAGACAGCCCCAGCGTTTGTGGGGCAGTGAATGCGGTTGCCTGGATACTGGAAGAGCAGCAAGAGCTTTTGGTGCCGGCACCTTTGGTGTGGGAGGAATCCCTGGACGTTCGGAATTGCTGAGCTGGCTCCGGCTCAGCAGCCCAGGCAGATAGTATTGGACTTTGGGAGAGTACAGAAAGAGACAGCCCCAGCGTTTGTGGGGCAGTGAATGCGGTTGCCTGGATACTGGAAGAGCAGCAAGAGCTTTTGGTGCCGGCACCTTTGGTGTGGGAGGAATCCCTGGACGTTCGGAATTGCTGAGCTGGCTCCGGCTCAGCAGCCCAGGCAGATAGTATTGGACTTTGGGAGAGTACAGAAAGAGACAGCCCCAGCGTTTGTGGGGCAGTGAATGCGGTTGCCTGGATACTGGAAGAGCAGCAAGAGCTTTTGGTGCCGGCACCTTTGGTGTGGGAGGAATCCCTGGACGTTCGGAATTGCTGAGCTGGCTCCGGCTCAGCAGCCCAGGCAGATAGTATTGGACTTTGGGAGAGTACAGAAAGAGACAGCCCCAGCGTTTGTGGGGCAGTGAATGCGGTTGCCTGGATACTGGAAGAGCAGCAAGAGCTTTTGGTGCCGGCACCTTTGGTGTGGGAGGAATCCCTGGACGTTCGGAATTGCTGAGCTGGCTCCGGCTCAGCAGCCCAGGCAGATAGTATTGGACTTTGGGAGAGTACAGAAAGAGACAGCCCCAGCGTTTGTGGGGCAGTGAATGCGGTTGCCTGGATACTGGAAGAGCAGCAAGAGCTTTTGGTGCCGGCACCTTTGGTGTGGGAGGAATCCCTGGACGTTCGGAATTGCTGAGCTGGCTCCGGCTCAGCAGCCCAGGCAGATAGTATTGGACTTTGGGAGAGTACAGAAAGAGACAGCCCCAGCGTTTGTGGGGCAGTGAATGCAGTTGCCTGGATACTGGAAGAGCAGCAAGAGCTTTTGGTGCCGGCACCTTTGGTGTGGGAGGAATCCCTGGACGTTCGGAATTGCTGAGCTGGCTCCGGCTCAGCAGCCCAGGCAGATAGTATTGGACTTTGGGAGAGTACAGAAAGAGACAGCCCCAGCGTTTGTGGGGCAGTGAATGCGGTTGCCTGGATACTGGAAGAGCAGCAAGAGCTTTTGGTGCCGGCACCTTTGGTGTGGGAGGAATCCCTGGACGTTCGGAATTGCTGAGCTGGCTCCGGCTCAGCAGCCCAGGCAGATAGTATTGGACTTTGGGAGAGTACAGAAAGAGACAGCCCCAGCGTTTGTGGGGCAGTGAATGCGGTTGCCTGGATACTGGAAGAGCAGCAAGAGCTTTTGGTGCCGGCACCTTTGGTGTGGGAGGAATCCCTGGACGTTCGGAATTGCTGAGCTGGCTCCGGCTCAGCAGCCCAGGCAGATAGTATTGGACTTTGGGAGAGTACAGAAAGAGACAGCCCCAGCGTTTGTGGGGCAGTGAATGCGGTTGCCTGGATACTGGAAGAGCAGCAAGAGCTTTTGGTGCCGGCACCTTTGGTGTGGGAGGAATCCCTGGACGTTCGGAATTGCTGAGCTGGCTCCGGCTCAGCAGCCCAGGCAGATAGTATTGGACTTTGGGAGAGTACAGAAAGAGACAGCCCCAGCGTTTGTGGGGCAGTGAATGCGGTTGCCTGGATACTGGAAGAGCAGCAAGAGCTTTTGGTGCCGGCACCTTTGGTGTGGGAGGAATCCCTGGACGTTCGGAATTGCTGAGCTGGCTCCGGCTCAGCAGCCCAGGCAGATAGTATTGGACTTTGGGAGAGTACAGAAAGAGACAGCCCCAGCGTTTGTGGGGCAGTGAATGCGGTTGCCTGGATACTGGAAGAGCAGCAAGAGCTTTTGGTGCCGGCACCTTTGGTGTGGGAGGAATCCCTGGACGTTCGGAATTGCTGAGCTGGCTCCGGCTCAGCAGCCCAGGCAGATAGTATTGGACTTTGGGAGAGTACAGAAAGAGACAGCCCCAGCGTTTGTGGGGCAGTGAATGCGGTTGCCTGGATACTGGAAGAGCAGCAAGAGCTTTTGGTGCCGGCACCTTTGGTGTGGGAGGAATCCCTGGACGTTCGGAATTGCTGAGCTGGCTCCGGCTCAGCAGCCCAGGCAGATAGTATTGGACTTTGGGAGAGTACAGAAAGAGACAGCCCCAGCGTTTGTGGGGCAGTGAATGCGGTTGCCTGGATACTGGAAGAGCAGCAAGAGCTTTTGGTGCCGGCACCTTTGGTGTGGGAGGAATCCCTGGACGTTCGGAATTGCTGAGCTGGCTCCGGCTCAGCAGCCCAGGCAGATAGTATTGGACTTTGGGAGAGTACAGAAAGAGACAGCCCCAGCGTTTGTGGGGCAGTGAATGCGGTTGCCTGGATACTGGAAGAGCAGCAAGAGCTTTTGGTGCCGGCACCTTTGGTGTGGGAGGAATCCCTGGACGTTCGGAATTGCTGAGCTGGCTCCGGCTCAGCAGCCCAGGCAGATAGTATTGGACTTTGGGAGAGTACAGAAAGAGACAGCCCCAGCGTTTGTGGGGCAGTGAATGCGGTTGCCTGGATACTGGAAGAGCAGCAAGAGCTTTTGGTGCCGGCACCTTTGGTGTGGGAGGAATCCCTGGACGTTCGGAATTGCTGAGCTGGCTCCGGCTCAGCAGCCCAGGCAGATAGTATTGGACTTTGGGAGAGTACAGAAAGAGACAGCCCCAGCGTTTGTGGGGCAGTGAATGCGGTTGCCTGGATACTGGAAGAGCAGCAAGAGCTTTTGGTGCCGGCACCTTTGGTGTGGGAGGAATCCCTGGACGTTCGGAATTGCTGAGCTGGCTCCGGCTCAGCAGCCCAGGCAGATAGTATTGGACTTTGGGAGAGTACAGAAAGAGACAGCCCCAGCGTTTGTGGGGCAGTGAATGCGGTTGCCTGGATACTGGAAGAGCAGCAAGAGCTTTTGGTGCCGGCACCTTTGGTGTGGGAGGAATCCCTGGACGTTCGGAATTGCTGAGCTGGCTCCGGCTCAGCAGCCCAGGCAGATAGTATTGGACTTTGGGAGAGTACAGAAAGAGACAGCCCCAGCGTTTGTGGGGCAGTGAATGCGGTTGCCTGGATACTGGAAGAGCAGCAAGAGCTTTTGGTGCCGGCACCTTTGGTGTGGGAGGAATCCCTGGACGTTCGGAATTGCTGAGCTGGCTCCGGCTCAGCAGCCCAGGCAGATAGTATTGGACTTTGGGAGAGTACAGAAAGAGACAGCCCCAGCGTTTGTGGGGCAGTGAATGCGGTTGCCTGGATACTGGAAGAGCAGCAAGAGCTTTTGGTGCCGGCACCTTTGGTGTGGGAGGAATCCCTGGACGTTCGGAATTGCTGAGCTGGCTCCGGCTCAGCAGCCCAGGCAGATAGTATTGGACTTTGGGAGAGTACAGAAAGAGACAGCCCCAGCGTTTGTGGGGCAGTGAATGCAGTTGCCTGGATACTGGAAGAGCAGCAAGAGCTTTTGGTGCCGGCACCTTTGGTGTGGGAGGAATCCCTGGACGTTCGGAATTGCTGAGCTGGCTCCGGCTCAGCAGCCCAGGCAGATAGTATTGGACTTTGGGAGAGTACAGAAAGAGACAGCCCCAGCGTTTGTGGGGCAGTGAATGCGGTTGCCTGGATACTGGAAGAGCAGCAAGAGCTTTTGGTGCCGGCACCTTTGGTGTGGGAGGAATCCCTGGACGTTCGGAATTGCTGAGCTGGCTCCGGCTCAGCAGCCCAGGCAGATAGTATTGGACTTTGGGAGAGTACAGAAAGAGACAGCCCCAGCGTTTGTGGGGCAGTGAATGCGGTTGCCTGGATACTGGAAGAGCAGCAAGAGCTTTTGGTGCCGGCACCTTTGGTGTGGGAGGAATCCCTGGACGTTCGGAATTGCTGAGCTGGCTCCGGCTCAGCAGCCCAGGCAGATAGTATTGGACTTTGGGAGAGTACAGAAAGAGACAGCCCCAGCGTTTGTGGGGCAGTGAATGCGGTTGCCTGGATACTGGAAGAGCAGCAAGAGCTTTTGGTGCCGGCACCTTTGGTGTGGGAGGAATCCCTGGACGTTCGGAATTGCTGAGCTGGCTCCGGCTCAGCAGCCCAGGCAGATAGTATTGGACTTTGGGAGAGTACAGAAAGAGACAGCCCCAGCGTTTGTGGGGCAGTGAATGCGGTTGCCTGGATACTGGAAGAGCAGCAAGAGCTTTTGGTGCCGGCACCTTTGGTGTGGGAGGAATCCCTGGACGTTCGGAATTGCTGAGCTGGCTCCGGCTCAGCAGCCCAGGCAGATAGTATTGGACTTTGGGAGAGTACAGAAAGAGACAGCCCCAGCGTTTGTGGGGCAGTGAATGCGGTTGCCTGGATACTGGAAGAGCAGCAAGAGCTTTTGGTGCCGGCACCTTTGGTGTGGGAGGAATCCCTGGACGTTCGGAATTGCTGAGCTGGCTCCGGCTCAGCAGCCCAGGCAGATAGTATTGGACTTTGGGAGAGTACAGAAAGAGACAGCCCCAGCGTTTGTGGGGCAGTGAATGCGGTTGCCTGGATACTGGAAGAGCAGCAAGAGCTTTTGGTGCCGGCACCTTTGGTGTGGGAGGAATCCCTGGACGTTCGGAATTGCTGAGCTGGCTCCGGCTCAGCAGCCCAGGCAGATAGTATTGGACTTTGGGAGAGTACAGAAAGAGACAGCCCCAGCGTTTGTGGGGCAGTGAATGCGGTTGCCTGGATACTGGAAGAGCAGCAAGAGCTTTTGGTGCCGGCACCTTTGGTGTGGGAGGAATCCCTGGACGTTCGGAATTGCTGAGCTGGCTCCGGCTCAGCAGCCCAGGCAGATAGTATTGGACTTTGGGAGAGTACAGAAAGAGACAGCCCCAGCGTTTGTGGGGCAGTGAATGCAGTTGCCTGGATACTGGAAGAGCAGCAAGAGCTTTTGGTGCCGGCACCTTTGGTGTGGGAGGAATCCCTGGACGTTCGGAATTGCTGAGCTGGCTCCGGCTCAGCAGCCCAGGCAGATAGTATTGGACTTTGGGAGAGTACAGAAAGAGACAGCCCCAGCGTTTGTGGGGCAGTGAATGCAGTTGCCTGGATACTGGAAGAGCAGCAAGAGCTTTTGGTGCCGGCACCTTTGGTGTGGGAGGAATCCCTGGACGTTCGGAATTGCTGAGCTGGCTCCGGCTCAGCAGCCCAGGCAGATAGTATTGGACTTTGGGAGAGTACAGAAAGAGACAGCCCCAGCGTTTGTGGGGCAGTGAATGCGGTTGCCTGGATACTGGAAGAGCAGCAAGAGCTTTTGGTGCCGGCACCTTTGGTGTGGGAGGAATCCCTGGACGTTCGGAATTGCTGAGCTGGCTCCGGCTCAGCAGCCCAGGCAGATAGTATTGGACTTTGGGAGAGTACAGAAAGAGACAGCCCCAGCGTTTGTGGGGCAGTGAATGCGGTTGCCTGGATACTGGAAGAGCAGCAAGAGCTTTTGGTGCCGGCACCTTTGGTGTGGGAGGAATCCCTGGACGTTCGGAATTGCTGAGCTGGCTCCGGCTCAGCAGCCCAGGCAGATAGTATTGGACTTTGGGAGAGTACAGAAAGAGACAGCCCCAGCGTTTGTGGGGCAGTGAATGCGGTTGCCTGGATACTGGAAGAGCAGCAAGAGCTTTTGGTGCCGGCACCTTTGGTGTGGGAGGAATCCCTGGACGTTCGGAATTGCTGAGCTGGCTCCGGCTCAGCAGCCCAGGCAGATAGTATTGGACTTTGGGAGAGTACAGAAAGAGACAGCCCCAGCGTTTGTGGGGCAGTGAATGCGGTTGCCTGGATACTGGAAGAGCAGCAAGAGCTTTTGGTGCCGGCACCTTTGGTGTGGGAGGAATCCCTGGACGTTCGGAATTGCTGAGCTGGCTCCGGCTCAGCAGCCCAGGCAGATAGTATTGGACTTTGGGAGAGTACAGAAAGAGACAGCCCCAGCGTTTGTGGGGCAGTGAATGCGGTTGCCTGGATACTGGAAGAGCAGCAAGAGCTTTTGGTGCCGGCACCTTTGGTGTGGGAGGAATCCCTGGACGTTCGGAATTGCTGAGCTGGCTCCGGCTCAGCAGCCCAGGCAGATAGTATTGGACTTTGGGAGAGTACAGAAAGAGACAGCCCCAGCGTTTGTGGGGCAGTGAATGCGGTTGCCTGGATACTGGAAGAGCAGCAAGAGCTTTTGGTGCCGGCACCTTTGGTGTGGGAGGAATCCCTGGACGTTCGGAATTGCTGAGCTGGCTCCGGCTCAGCAGCCCAGGCAGATAGTATTGGACTTTGGGAGAGTACAGAAAGAGACAGCCCCAGCGTTTGTGGGGCAGTGAATGCGGTTGCCTGGATACTGGAAGAGCAGCAAGAGCTTTTGGTGCCGGCACCTTTGGTGTGGGAGGAATCCCTGGACGTTCGGAATTGCTGAGCTGGCTCCGGCTCAGCAGCCCAGGCAGATAGTATTGGACTTTGGGAGAGTACAGAAAGAGACAGCCCCAGCGTTTGTGGGGCAGTGAATGCGGTTGCCTGGATACTGGAAGAGCAGCAAGAGCTTTTGGTGCCGGCACCTTTGGTGTGGGAGGAATCCCTGGACGTTCGGAATTGCTGAGCTGGCTCCGGCTCAGCAGCCCAGGCAGATAGTATTGGACTTTGGGAGAGTACAGAAAGAGACAGCCCCAGCGTTTGTGGGGCAGTGAATGCGGTTGCCTGGATACTGGAAGAGCAGCAAGAGCTTTTGGTGCCGGCACCTTTGGTGTGGGAGGAATCCCTGGACGTTCGGAATTGCTGAGCTGGCTCCGGCTCAGCAGCCCAGGCAGATAGTATTGGACTTTGGGAGAGTACAGAAAGAGACAGCCCCAGCGTTTGTGGGGCAGTGAGTTTAGTTGCCTGGATACTGGAAGAGCAGCAAGAGCTTTTGGTGCCGGCACCTTTGGTGTGGGAGGAATCCCTGGACGTTCGGAATTGCTGAGCTGGCTCCGGCTCAGCAGCCCAGGCAGATAGTATTGGACTTTGGGAGAGTACAGAAAGAGACAGCCCCAGCGTTTGTGGGGCAGTGAATGCGGTTGCCTGGATACTGGAAGAGCAGCAAGAGCTTTTGGTGCCGGCACCTTTGGTGTGGGAGGAATCCCTGGACGTTCGGAATTGCTGAGCTGGCTCCGGCTCAGCAGCCCAGGCAGATAGTATTGGACTTTGGGAGAGTACAGAAAGAGACAGCCCCAGCGTTTGTGGGGCAGTGAATGCGGTTGCCTGGATACTGGAAGAGCAGCAAGAGCTTTTGGTGCCGGCACCTTTGGTGTGGGAGGAATCCCTGGACGTTCGGAATTGCTGAGCTGGCTCCGGCTCAGCAGCCCAGGCAGATAGTATTGGACTTTGGGAGAGTACAGAAAGAGACAGCCCCAGCGTTTGTGGGGCAGTGAATGCGGTTGCCTGGATACTGGAAGAGCAGCAAGAGCTTTTGGTGCCGGCACCTTTGGTGTGGGAGGAATCCCTGGACGTTCGGAATTGCTGAGCTGGCTCCGGCTCAGCAGCCCAGGCAGATAGTATTGGACTTTGGGAGAGTACAGAAAGAGACAGCCCCAGCGTTTGTGGGGCAGTGAATGCGGTTGCCTGGATACTGGAAGAGCAGCAAGAGCTTTTGGTGCCGGCACCTTTGGTGTGGGAGGAATCCCTGGACGTTCGGAATTGCTGAGCTGGCTCCGGCTCAGCAGCCCAGGCAGATAGTATTGGACTTTGGGAGAGTACAGAAAGAGACAGCCCCAGCGTTTGTGGGGCAGTGAATGCGGTTGCCTGGATACTGGAAGAGCAGCAAGAGCTTTTGGTGCCGGCACCTTTGGTGTGGGAGGAATCCCTGGACGTTCGGAATTGCTGAGCTGGCTCCGGCTCAGCAGCCCAGGCAGATAGTATTGGACTTTGGGAGAGTACAGAAAGAGACAGCCCCAGCGTTTGTGGGGCAGTGAATGCAGTTGCCTGGATACTGGAAGAGCAGCAAGAGCTTTTGGTGCCGGCACCTTTGGTGTGGGAGGAATCCCTGGACGTTCGGAATTGCTGAGCTGGCTCCGGCTCAGCAGCCCAGGCAGATAGTATTGGACTTTGGGAGAGTACAGAAAGAGACAGCCCCAGCGTTTGTGGGGCAGTGAATGCGGTTGCCTGGATACTGGAAGAGCAGCAAGAGCTTTTGGTGCCGGCACCTTTGGTGTGGGAGGAATCCCTGGACGTTCGGAATTGCTGAGCTGGCTCCGGCTCAGCAGCCCAGGCAGATAGTATTGGACTTTGGGAGAGTACAGAAAGAGACAGCCCCAGCGTTTGTGGGGCAGTGAATGCGGTTGCCTGGATACTGGAAGAGCAGCAAGAGCTTTTGGTGCCGGCACCTTTGGTGTGGGAGGAATCCCTGGACGTTCGGAATTGCTGAGCTGGCTCCGGCTCAGCAGCCCAGGCAGATAGTATTGGACTTTGGGAGAGTACAGAAAGAGACAGCCCCAGCGTTTGTGGGGCAGTGAATGCGGTTGCCTGGATACTGGAAGAGCAGCAAGAGCTTTTGGTGCCGGCACCTTTGGTGTGGGAGGAATCCCTGGACGTTCGGAATTGCTGAGCTGGCTCCGGCTCAGCAGCCCAGGCAGATAGTATTGGACTTTGGGAGAGTACAGAAAGAGACAGCCCCAGCGTTTGTGGGGCAGTGAATGCGGTTGCCTGGATACTGGAAGAGCAGCAAGAGCTTTTGGTGCCGGCACCTTTGGTGTGGGAGGAATCCCTGGACGTTCGGAATTGCTGAGCTGGCTCCGGCTCAGCAGCCCAGGCAGATAGTATTGGACTTTGGGAGAGTACAGAAAGAGACAGCCCCAGCGTTTGTGGGGCAGTGAATGCAGTTGCCTGGATACTGGAAGAGCAGCAAGAGCTTTTGGTGCCGGCACCTTTGGTGTGGGAGGAATCCCTGGACGTTCGGAATTGCTGAGCTGGCTCCGGCTCAGCAGCCCAGGCAGATAGTATTGGACTTTGGGAGAGTACAGAAAGAGACAGCCCCAGCGTTTGTGGGGCAGTGAATGCGGTTGCCTGGATACTGGAAGAGCAGCAAGAGCTTTTGGTGCCGGCACCTTTGGTGTGGGAGGAATCCCTGGACGTTCGGAATTGCTGAGCTGGCTCCGGCTCAGCAGCCCAGGCAGATAGTATTGGACTTTGGGAGAGTACAGAAAGAGACAGCCCCAGCGTTTGTGGGGCAGTGAATGCGGTTGCCTGGATACTGGAAGAGCAGCAAGAGCTTTTGGTGCCGGCACCTTTGGTGTGGGAGGAATCCCTGGACGTTCGGAATTGCTGAGCTGGCTCCGGCTCAGCAGCCCAGGCAGATAGTATTGGACTTTGGGAGAGTACAGAAAGAGACAGCCCCAGCGTTTGTGGGGCAGTGAATGCGGTTGCCTGGATACTGGAAGAGCAGCAAGAGCTTTTGGTGCCGGCACCTTTGGTGTGGGAGGAATCCCTGGACGTTCGGAATTGCTGAGCTGGCTCCGGCTCAGCAGCCCAGGCAGATAGTATTGGACTTTGGGAGAGTACAGAAAGAGACAGCCCCAGCGTTTGTGGGGCAGTGAATGCGGTTGCCTGGATACTGGAAGAGCAGCAAGAGCTTTTGGTGCCGGCACCTTTGGTGTGGGAGGAATCCCTGGACGTTCGGAATTGCTGAGCTGGCTCCGGCTCAGCAGCCCAGGCAGATAGTATTGGACTTTGGGAGAGTACAGAAAGAGACAGCCCCAGCGTTTGTGGGGCAGTGAATGCGGTTGCCTGGATACTGGAAGAGCAGCAAGAGCTTTTGGTGCCGGCACCTTTGGTGTGGGAGGAATCCCTGGCCGTTCGGAATTGCTGAGCTGGCTCCGGCTCAGCAGCCCAGGCAGATAGTATTGGACTTTGGGAGAGTACAGAAAGAGACAGCCCCAGCGTTTGTGGGGGAGTGAGTTTAGTTGCCTGGATACTGGAAGAGCAGCAAGAGCTTTTGGTGCCGGCACCTTTGGTGTGGGAGGAATCCCTGGACGTTCGGAATTGCTGAGCTGGCTCCGGCTCAGCAGCCCAGGCAGATAGTATTGGACTTTGGGAGAGTACAGAAAGAGACAGCCCCAGCGTTTGTGGGGCAGTGAATGCGGTTGCCTGGATACTGGAAGAGCAGCAAGAGCTTTTGGTGCCGGCACCTTTGGTGTGGGAGGAATCCCTGGACGTTCGGAATTGCTGAGCTGGCTCCGGCTCAGCAGCCCAGGCAGATAGTATTGGACTTTGGGAGAGTACAGAAAGAGACAGCCCCAGCGTTTGTGGGGCAGTGAATGCGGTTGCCTGGATACTGGAAGAGCAGCAAGAGCTTTTGGTGCCGGCACCTTTGGTGTGGGAGGAATCCCTGGACGTTCGGAATTGCTGAGCTGGCTCCGGCTCAGCAGCCCAGGCAGATAGTATTGGACTTTGGGAGAGTACAGAAAGAGACAGCCCCAGCGTTTGTGGGGCAGTGAATGCGGTTGCCTGGATACTGGAAGAGCAGCAAGAGCTTTTGGTGCCGGCACCTTTGGTGTGGGAGGAATCCCTGGACGTTCGGAATTGCTGAGCTGGCTCCGGCTCAGCAGCCCAGGCAGATAGTATTGGACTTTGGGAGAGTACAGAAAGAGACAGCCCCAGCGTTTGTGGGGCAGTGAATGCGGTTGCCTGGATACTGGAAGAGCAGCAAGAGCTTTTGGTGCCGGCACCTTTGGTGTGGGAGGAATCCCTGGACGTTCGGAATTGCTGAGCTGGCTCCGGCTCAGCAGCCCAGGCAGATAGTATTGGACTTTGGGAGAGTACAGAAAGAGACAGCCCCAGCGTTTGTGGGGCAGTGAATGCGGTTGCCTGGATACTGGAAGAGCAGCAAGAGCTTTTGGTGCCGGCACCTTTGGTGTGGGAGGAATCCCTGGACGTTCGGAATTGCTGAGCTGGCTCCGGCTCAGCAGCCCAGGCAGATAGTATTGGACTTTGGGAGAGTACAGAAAGAGACAGCCCCAGCGTTTGTGGGGCAGTGAATGCGGTTGCCTGGATACTGGAAGAGCAGCAAGAGCTTTTGGTGCCGGCACCTTTGGTGTGGGAGGAATCCCTGGACGTTCGGAATTGCTGAGCTGGCTCCGGCTCAGCAGCCCAGGCAGATAGTATTGGACTTTGGGAGAGTACAGAAAGAGACAGCCCCAGCGTTTGTGGGGCAGTGAATGCGGTTGCCTGGATACTGGAAGAGCAGCAAGAGCTTTTGGTGCCGGCACCTTTGGTGTGGGAGGAATCCCTGGACGTTCGGAATTGCTGAGCTGGCTCCGGCTCAGCAGCCCAGGCAGATAGTATTGGACTTTGGGAGAGTACAGAAAGAGACAGCCCCAGCGTTTGTGGGGCAGTGAATGCAGTTGCCTGGATACTGGAAGAGCAGCAAGAGCTTTTGGTGCCGGCACCTTTGGTGTGGGAGGAATCCCTGGACGTTCGGAATTGCTGAGCTGGCTCCGGCTCAGCAGCCCAGGCAGATAGTATTGGACTTTGGGAGAGTACAGAAAGAGACAGCCCCAGCGTTTGTGGGGCAGTGAATGCGGTTGCCTGGATACTGGAAGAGCAGCAAGAGCTTTTGGTGCCGGCACCTTTGGTGTGGGAGGAATCCCTGGACGTTCGGAATTGCTGAGCTGGCTCCGGCTCAGCAGCCCAGGCAGATAGTATTGGACTTTGGGAGAGTACAGAAAGAGACAGCCCCAGCGTTTGTGGGGCAGTGAATGCGGTTGCCTGGATACTGGAAGAGCAGCAAGAGCTTTTGGTGCCGGCACCTTTGGTGTGGGAGGAATCCCTGGACGTTCGGAATTGCTGAGCTGGCTCCGGCTCAGCAGCCCAGGCAGATAGTATTGGACTTTGGGAGAGTACAGAAAGAGACAGCCCCAGCGTTTGTGGGGCAGTGAATGCAGTTGCCTGGATACTGGAAGAGCAGCAAGAGCTTTTGGTGCCGGCACCTTTGGTGTGGGAGGAATCCCTGGACGTTCGGAATTGCTGAGCTGGCTCCGGCTCAGCAGCCCAGGCAGATAGTATTGGACTTTGGGAGAGTACAGAAAGAGACAGCCCCAGCGTTTGTGGGGCAGTGAATGCGGTTGCCTGGATACTGGAAGAGCAGCAAGAGCTTTTGGTGCCGGCACCTTTGGTGTGGGAGGAATCCCTGGACGTTCGGAATTGCTGAGCTGGCTCCGGCTCAGCAGCCCAGGCAGATAGTATTGGACTTTGGGAGAGTACAGAAAGAGACAGCCCCAGCGTTTGTGGGGCAGTGAATGCGGTTGCCTGGATACTGGAAGAGCAGCAAGAGCTTTTGGTGCCGGCACCTTTGGTGTGGGAGGAATCCCTGGACGTTCGGAATTGCTGAGCTGGCTCCGGCTCAGCAGCCCAGGCAGATAGTATTGGACTTTGGGAGAGTACAGAAAGAGACAGCCCCAGCGTTTGTGGGGCAGTGAATGCGGTTGCCTGGATACTGGAAGAGCAGCAAGAGCTTTTGGTGCCGGCACCTTTGGTGTGGGAGGAATCCCTGGACGTTCGGAATTGCTGAGCTGGCTCCGGCTCAGCAGCCCAGGCAGATAGTATTGGACTTTGGGAGAGTACAGAAAGAGACAGCCCCAGCGTTTGTGGGGCAGTGAATGCGGTTGCCTGGATACTGGAAGAGCAGCAAGAGCTTTTGGTGCCGGCACCTTTGGTGTGGGAGGAATCCCTGGACGTTCGGAATTGCTGAGCTGGCTCCGGCTCAGCAGCCCAGGCAGATAGTATTGGACTTTGGGAGAGTACAGAAAGAGACAGCCCCAGCGTTTGTGGGGCAGTGAATGCGGTTGCCTGGATACTGGAAGAGCAGCAAGAGCTTTTGGTGCCGGCACCTTTGGTGTGGGAGGAATCCCTGGACGTTCGGAATTGCTGAGCTGGCTCCGGCTCAGCAGCCCAGGCAGATAGTATTGGACTTTGGGAGAGTACAGAAAGAGACAGCCCCAGCGTTTGTGGGGGAGTGAGTTTAGTTGCCTGGATACTGGAAGAGCAGCAAGAGCTTTTGGTGCCGGCACCTTTGGTGTGGGAGGAATCCCTGGACGTTCGGAATTGCTGAGCTGGCTCCGGCTCAGCAGCCCAGGCAGATAGTATTGGACTTTGGGAGAGTACAGAAAGAGACAGCCCCAGCGTTTGTGGGGCAGTGAATGCGGTTGCCTGGATACTGGAAGAGCAGCAAGAGCTTTTGGTGCCGGCACCTTTGGTGTGGGAGGAATCCCTGGACGTTCGGAATTGCTGAGCTGGCTCCGGCTCAGCAGCCCAGGCAGATAGTATTGGACTTTGGGAGAGTACAGAAAGAGACAGCCCCAGCGTTTGTGGGGCAGTGAATGCGGTTGCCTGGATACTGGAAGAGCAGCAAGAGCTTTTGGTGCCGGCACCTTTGGTGTGGGAGGAATCCCTGGACGTTCGGAATTGCTGAGCTGGCTCCGGCTCAGCAGCCCAGGCAGATAGTATTGGACTTTGGGAGAGTACAGAAAGAGACAGCCCCAGCGTTTGTGGGGCAGTGAATGCAGTTGCCTGGATACTGGAAGAGCAGCAAGAGCTTTTGGTGCCGGCACCTTTGGTGTGGGAGGAATCCCTGGACGTTCGGAATTGCTGAGCTGGCTCCGGCTCAGCAGCCCAGGCAGATAGTATTGGACTTTGGGAGAGTACAGAAAGAGACAGCCCCAGCGTTTGTGGGGCAGTGAATGCGGTTGCCTGGATACTGGAAGAGCAGCAAGAGCTTTTGGTGCCGGCACCTTTGGTGTGGGAGGAATCCCTGGACGTTCGGAATTGCTGAGCTGGCTCCGGCTCAGCAGCCCAGGCAGATAGTATTGGACTTTGGGAGAGTACAGAAAGAGACAGCCCCAGCGTTTGTGGGGCAGTGAATGCGGTTGCCTGGATACTGGAAGAGCAGCAAGAGCTTTTGGTGCCGGCACCTTTGGTGTGGGAGGAATCCCTGGACGTTCGGAATTGCTGAGCTGGCTCCGGCTCAGCAGCCCAGGCAGATAGTATTGGACTTTGGGAGAGTACAGAAAGAGACAGCCCCAGCGTTTGTGGGGCAGTGAATGCGGTTGCCTGGATACTGGAAGAGCAGCAAGAGCTTTTGGTGCCGGCACCTTTGGTGTGGGAGGAATCCCTGGACGTTCGGAATTGCTGAGCTGGCTCCGGCTCAGCAGCCCAGGCAGATAGTATTGGACTTTGGGAGAGTACAGAAAGAGACAGCCCCAGCGTTTGTGGGGCAGTGAATGCGGTTGCCTGGATACTGGAAGAGCAGCAAGAGCTTTTGGTGCCGGCACCTTTGGTGTGGGAGGAATCCCTGGACGTTCGGAATTGCTGAGCTGGCTCCGGCTCAGCAGCCCAGGCAGATAGTATTGGACTTTGGGAGAGTACAGAAAGAGACAGCCCCAGCGTTTGTGGGGCAGTGAATGCGGTTGCCTGGATACTGGAAGAGCAGCAAGAGCTTTTGGTGCCGGCACCTTTGGTGTGGGAGGAATCCCTGGACGTTCGGAATTGCTGAGCTGGCTCCGGCTCAGCAGCCCAGGCAGATAGTATTGGACTTTGGGAGAGTACAGAAAGAGACAGCCCCAGCGTTTGTGGGGCAGTGAATGCGGTTGCCTGGATACTGGAAGAGCAGCAAGAGCTTTTGGTGCCGGCACCTTTGGTGTGGGAGGAATCCCTGGACGTTCGGAATTGCTGAGCTGGCTCCGGCTCAGCAGCCCAGGCAGATAGTATTGGACTTTGGGAGAGTACAGAAAGAGACAGCCCCAGCGTTTGTGGGGCAGTGAATGCGGTTGCCTGGATACTGGAAGAGCAGCAAGAGCTTTTGGTGCCGGCACCTTTGGTGTGGGAGGAATCCCTGGACGTTCGGAATTGCTGAGCTGGCTCCGGCTCAGCAGCCCAGGCAGATAGTATTGGACTTTGGGAGAGTACAGAAAGAGACAGCCCCAGCGTTTGTGGGGCAGTGAATGCGGTTGCCTGGATACTGGAAGAGCAGCAAGAGCTTTTGGTGCCGGCACCTTTGGTGTGGGAGGAATCCCTGGACGTTCGGAATTGCTGAGCTGGCTCCGGCTCAGCAGCCCAGGCAGATAGTATTGGACTTTGGGAGAGTACAGAAAGAGACAGCCCCAGCGTTTGTGGGGCAGTGAATGCGGTTGCCTGGATACTGGAAGAGCAGCAAGAGCTTTTGGTGCCGGCACCTTTGGTGTGGGAGGAATCCCTGGACGTTCGGAATTGCTGAGCTGGCTCCGGCTCAGCAGCCCAGGCAGATAGTATTGGACTTTGGGAGAGTACAGAAAGAGACAGCCCCAGCGTTTGTGGGGCAGTGAATGCGGTTGCCTGGATACTGGAAGAGCAGCAAGAGCTTTTGGTGCCGGCACCTTTGGTGTGGGAGGAATCCCTGGACGTTCGGAATTGCTGAGCTGGCTCCGGCTCAGCAGCCCAGGCAGATAGTATTGGACTTTGGGAGAGTACAGAAAGAGACAGCCCCAGCGTTTGTGGGGCAGTGAATGCGGTTGCCTGGATACTGGAAGAGCAGCAAGAGCTTTTGGTGCCGGCACCTTTGGTGTGGGAGGAATCCCTGGACGTTCGGAATTGCTGAGCTGGCTCCGGCTCAGCAGCCCAGGCAGATAGTATTGGACTTTGGGAGAGTACAGAAAGAGACAGCCCCAGCGTTTGTGGGGCAGTGAGTTTAGTTGCCTGGATACTGGAAGAGCAGCAAGAGCTTTTGGTGCCGGCACCTTTGGTGTGGGAGGAATCCCTGGACGTTCGGAATTGCTGAGCTGGCTCCGGCTCAGCAGCCCAGGCAGATAGTATTGGACTTTGGGAGAGTACAGAAAGAGACAGCCCCAGCGTTTGTGGGGCAGTGAATGCGGTTGCCTGGATACTGGAAGAGCAGCAAGAGCTTTTGGTGCCGGCACCTTTGGTGTGGGAGGAATCCCTGGACGTTCGGAATTGCTGAGCTGGCTCCGGCTCAGCAGCCCAGGCAGATAGTATTGGACTTTGGGAGAGTACAGAAAGAGACAGCCCCAGCGTTTGTGGGGCAGTGAATGCGGTTGCCTGGATACTGGAAGAGCAGCAAGAGCTTTTGGTGCCGGCACCTTTGGTGTGGGAGGAATCCCTGGACGTTCGGAATTGCTGAGCTGGCTCCGGCTCAGCAGCCCAGGCAGATAGTATTGGACTTTGGGAGAGTACAGAAAGAGACAGCCCCAGCGTTTGTGGGGCAGTGAATGCGGTTGCCTGGATACTGGAAGAGCAGCAAGAGCTTTTGGTGCCGGCACCTTTGGTGTGGGAGGAATCCCTGGACGTTCGGAATTGCTGAGCTGGCTCCGGCTCAGCAGCCCAGGCAGATAGTATTGGACTTTGGGAGAGTACAGAAAGAGACAGCCCCAGCGTTTGTGGGGCAGTGAATGCGGTTGCCTGGATACTGGAAGAGCAGCAAGAGCTTTTGGTGCCGGCACCTTTGGTGTGGGAGGAATCCCTGGACGTTCGGAATTGCTGAGCTGGCTCCGGCTCAGCAGCCCAGGCAGATAGTATTGGACTTTGGGAGAGTACAGAAAGAGACAGCCCCAGCGTTTGTGGGGCAGTGAATGCAGTTGCCTGGATACTGGAAGAGCAGCAAGAGCTTTTGGTGCCGGCACCTTTGGTGTGGGAGGAATCCCTGGACGTTCGGAATTGCTGAGCTGGCTCCGGCTCAGCAGCCCAGGCAGATAGTATTGGACTTTGGGAGAGTACAGAAAGAGACAGCCCCAGCGTTTGTGGGGCAGTGAATGCGGTTGCCTGGATACTGGAAGAGCAGCAAGAGCTTTTGGTGCCGGCACCTTTGGTGTGGGAGGAATCCCTGGACGTTCGGAATTGCTGAGCTGGCTCCGGCTCAGCAGCCCAGGCAGATAGTATTGGACTTTGGGAGAGTACAGAAAGAGACAGCCCCAGCGTTTGTGGGGCAGTGAATGCGGTTGCCTGGATACTGGAAGAGCAGCAAGAGCTTTTGGTCCCGGCACCTTTGGTGTGGGAGGAATCCCTGGACGTTCGGAATTGCTGAGCTGGCTCCGGCTCAGCAGCCCAGGCAGATAGTATTGGACTTTGGGAGAGTACAGAAAGAGACAGCCCCAGCGTTTGTGGGGCAGTGAATGCGGTTGCCTGGATACTGGAAGAGCAGCAAGAGCTTTTGGTGCCGGCACCTTTGGTGTGGGAGGAATCCCTGGACGTTCGGAATTGCTGAGCTGGCTCCGGCTCAGCAGCCCAGGCAGATAGTATTGGACTTTGGGAGAGTACAGAAAGAGACAGCCCCAGCGTTTGTGGGGCAGTGAATGCGGTTGCCTGGATACTGGAAGAGCAGCAAGAGCTTTTGGTGCCGGCACCTTTGGTGTGGGAGGAATCCCTGGACGTTCGGAATTGCTGAGCTGGCTCCGGCTCAGCAGCCCAGGCAGATAGTATTGGACTTTGGGAGAGTACAGAAAGAGACAGCCCCAGCGTTTGTGGGGCAGTGAATGCGGTTGCCTGGATACTGGAAGAGCAGCAAGAGCTTTTGGTGCCGGCACCTTTGGTGTGGGAGGAATCCCTGGACGTTCGGAATTGCTGAGCTGGCTCCGGCTCAGCAGCCCAGGCAGATAGTATTGGACTTTGGGAGAGTACAGAAAGAGACAGCCCCAGCGTTTGTGGGGCAGTGAATGCGGTTGCCTGGATACTGGAAGAGCAGCAAGAGCTTTTGGTGCCGGCACCTTTGGTGTGGGAGGAATCCCTGGACGTTCGGAATTGCTGAGCTGGCTCCGGCTCAGCAGCCCAGGCAGATAGTATTGGACTTTGGGAGAGTACAGAAAGAGACAGCCCCAGCGTTTGTGGGGCAGTGAATGCGGTTGCCTGGATACTGGAAGAGCAGCAAGAGCTTTTGGTGCCGGCACCTTTGGTGTGGGAGGAATCCCTGGACGTTCGGAATTGCTGAGCTGGCTCCGGCTCAGCAGCCCAGGCAGATAGTATTGGACTTTGGGAGAGTACAGAAAGAGACAGCCCCAGCGTTTGTGGGGCAGTGAATGCGGTTGCCTGGATACTGGAAGAGCAGCAAGAGCTTTTGGTGCCGGCACCTTTGGTGTGGGAGGAATCCCTGGACGTTCGGAATTGCTGAGCTGGCTCCGGCTCAGCAGCCCAGGCAGATAGTATTGGACTTTGGGAGAGTACAGAAAGAGACAGCCCCAGCGTTTGTGGGGCAGTGAATGCGGTTGCCTGGATACTGGAAGAGCAGCAAGAGCTTTTGGTGCCGGCACCTTTGGTGTGGGAGGAATCCCTGGACGTTCGGAATTGCTGAGCTGGCTCCGGCTCAGCAGCCCAGGCAGATAGTATTGGACTTTGGGAGAGTACAGAAAGAGACAGCCCCAGCGTTTGTGGGGCAGTGAATGCGGTTGCCTGGATACTGGAAGAGCAGCAAGAGCTTTTGGTGCCGGCACCTTTGGTGTGGGAGGAATCCCTGGACGTTCGGAATTGCTGAGCTGGCTCCGGCTCAGCAGCCCAGGCAGATAGTATTGGACTTTGGGAGAGTACAGAAAGAGACAGCCCCAGCGTTTGTGGGGCAGTGAATGCAGTTGCCTGGATACTGGAAGAGCAGCAAGAGCTTTTGGTGCCGGCACCTTTGGTGTGGGAGGAATCCCTGGACGTTCGGAATTGCTGAGCTGGCTCCGGCTCAGCAGCCCAGGCAGATAGTATTGGACTTTGGGAGAGTACAGAAAGAGACAGCCCCAGCGTTTGTGGGGCAGTGAATGCGGTTGCCTGGATACTGGAAGAGCAGCAAGAGCTTTTGGTGCCGGCACCTTTGGTGTGGGAGGAATCCCTGGACGTTCGGAATTGCTGAGCTGGCTCCGGCTCAGCAGCCCAGGCAGATAGTATTGGACTTTGGGAGAGTACAGAAAGAGACAGCCCCAGCGTTTGTGGGGCAGTGAATGCAGTTGCCTGGATACTGGAAGAGCAGCAAGAGCTTTTGGTGCCGGCACCTTTGGTGTGGGAGGAATCCCTGGACGTTCGGAATTGCTGAGCTGGCTCCGGCTCAGCAGCCCAGGCAGATAGTATTGGACTTTGGGAGAGTACAGAAAGAGACAGCCCCAGCGTTTGTGGGGCAGTGAATGCGGTTGCCTGGATACTGGAAGAGCAGCAAGAGCTTTTGGTGCCGGCACCTTTGGTGTGGGAGGAATCCCTGGACGTTCGGAATTGCTGAGCTGGCTCCGGCTCAGCAGCCCAGGCAGATAGTATTGGACTTTGGGAGAGTACAGAAAGAGACAGCCCCAGCGTTTGTGGGGCAGTGAATGCGGTTGCCTGGATACTGGAAGAGCAGCAAGAGCTTTTGGTGCCGGCACCTTTGGTGTGGGAGGAATCCCTGGACGTTCGGAATTGCTGAGCTGGCTCCGGCTCAGCAGCCCAGGCAGATAGTATTGGACTTTGGGAGAGTACAGAAAGAGACAGCCCCAGCGTTTGTGGGGCAGTGAATGCAGTTGCCTGGATACTGGAAGAGCAGCAAGAGCTTTTGGTGCCGGCACCTTTGGTGTGGGAGGAATCCCTGGACGTTCGGAATTGCTGAGCTGGCTCCGGCTCAGCAGCCCAGGCAGATAGTATTGGACTTTGGGAGAGTACAGAAAGAGACAGCCCCAGCGTTTGTGGGGCAGTGAATGCGGTTGCCTGGATACTGGAAGAGCAGCAAGAGCTTTTGGTGCCGGCACCTTTGGTGTGGGAGGAATCCCTGGACGTTCGGAATTGCTGAGCTGGCTCCGGCTCAGCAGCCCAGGCAGATAGTATTGGACTTTGGGAGAGTACAGAAAGAGACAGCCCCAGCGTTTGTGGGGCAGTGAGTTTAGTTGCCTGGATACTGGAAGAGCAGCAAGAGCTTTTGGTGCCGGCACCTTTGGTGTGGGAGGAATCCCTGGACGTTCGGAATTGCTGAGCTGGCTCCGGCTCAGCAGCCCAGGCAGATAGTATTGGACTTTGGGAGAGTACAGAAAGAGACAGCCCCAGCGTTTGTGGGGCAGTGAATGCGGTTGCCTGGATACTGGAAGAGCAGCAAGAGCTTTTGGTGCCGGCACCTTTGGTGTGGGAGGAATCCCTGGACGTTCGGAATTGCTGAGCTGGCTCCGGCTCAGCAGCCCAGGCAGATAGTATTGGACTTTGGGAGAGTACAGAAAGAGACAGCCCCAGCGTTTGTGGGGCAGTGAATGCGGTTGCCTGGATACTGGAAGAGCAGCAAGAGCTTTTGGTGCCGGCACCTTTGGTGTGGGAGGAATCCCTGGACGTTCGGAATTGCTGAGCTGGCTCCGGCTCAGCAGCCCAGGCAGATAGTATTGGACTTTGGGAGAGTACAGAAAGAGACAGCCCCAGCGTTTGTGGGGCAGTGAGTTTAGTTGCCTGGATACTGGAAGAGCAGCAAGAGCTTTTGGTGCCGGCACCTTTGGTGTGGGAGGAATCCCTGGACGTTCGGAATTGCTGAGCTGGCTCCGGCTCAGCAGCCCAGGCAGATAGTATTGGACTTTGGGAGAGTACAGAAAGAGACAGCCCCAGCGTTTGTGGGGCAGTGAATGCAGTTGCCTGGATACTGGAAGAGCAGCAAGAGCTTTTGGTGCCGGCACCTTTGGTGTGGGAGGAATCCCTGGACGTTCGGAATTGCTGAGCTGGCTCCGGCTCAGCAGCCCAGGCAGATAGTATTGGACTTTGGGAGAGTACAGAAAGAGACAGCCCCAGCGTTTGTGGGGCAGTGAATGCGGTTGCCTGGATACTGGAAGAGCAGCAAGAGCTTTTGGTGCCGGCACCTTTGGTGTGGGAGGAATCCCTGGACGTTCGGAATTGCTGAGCTGGCTCCGGCTCAGCAGCCCAGGCAGATAGTATTGGACTTTGGGAGAGTACAGAAAGAGACAGCCCCAGCGTTTGTGGGGCAGTGAATGCAGTTGCCTGGATACTGGAAGAGCAGCAAGAGCTTTTGGTGCCGGCACCTTTGGTGTGGGAGGAATCCCTGGACGTTCGGAATTGCTGAGCTGGCTCCGGCTCAGCAGCCCAGGCAGATAGTATTGGACTTTGGGAGAGTACAGAAAGAGACAGCCCCAGCGTTTGTGGGGCAGTGAATGCGGTTGCCTGGATACTGGAAGAGCAGCAAGAGCTTTTGGTGCCGGCACCTTTGGTGTGGGAGGAATCCCTGGACGTTCGGAATTGCTGAGCTGGCTCCGGCTCAGCAGCCCAGGCAGATAGTATTGGACTTTGGGAGAGTACAGAAAGAGACAGCCCCAGCGTTTGTGGGGCAGTGAATGCGGTTGCCTGGATACTGGAAGAGCAGCAAGAGCTTTTGGTGCCGGCACCTTTGGTGTGGGAGGAATCCCTGGACGTTCGGAATTGCTGAGCTGGCTCCGGCTCAGCAGCCCAGGCAGATAGTATTGGACTTTGGGAGAGTACAGAAAGAGACAGCCCCAGCGTTTGTGGGGCAGTGAATGCGGTTGCCTGGATACTGGAAGAGCAGCAAGAGCTTTTGGTGCCGGCACCTTTGGTGTGGGAGGAATCCCTGGACGTTCGGAATTGCTGAGCTGGCTCCGGCTCAGCAGCCCAGGCAGATAGTATTGGACTTTGGGAGAGTACAGAAAGAGACAGCCCCAGCGTTTGTGGGGCAGTGAATGCAGTTGCCTGGATACTGGAAGAGCAGCAAGAGCTTTTGGTGCCGGCACCTTTGGTGTGGGAGGAATCCCTGGACGTTCGGAATTGCTGAGCTGGCTCCGGCTCAGCAGCCCAGGCAGATAGTATTGGACTTTGGGAGAGTACAGAAAGAGACAGCCCCAGCGTTTGTGGGGCAGTGAGTTTAGTTGCCTAGATACTGGAAGAGCAGCAAGAGCTTTTGGTCCTGGCACCTTTGGTGTGGGAGGAATCCCTGGACGTTCGGAATTTCTGAGCTGGCTCCGGCTCAGCAGCCCAGGCAGATAGTATTGGACTTTGGGAGAGTACAGAAAGAGACAGCCCCAGCGTTTGTGGGGCAGTGAATGCGGTTGCCTGGATACTGGAAGAGCAGCAAGAGCTTTTGGTGCCGGCACCTTTGGTGTGGGAGGAATCCCTGGACGTTCGGAATTGCTGAGCTGGCTCCGACTCAGCAGCCCAGGCAGATAGTATTGGACTTTGGGAGAGTACAGAAAGAGACAGCCCCAGCGTTTGTGGGGCAGTGAATGCGGTTGCCTGGATACTGGAAGAGCAGCAAGAGCTTTTGGTGCCGGCACCTTTGGTGTGGGAGGAATCCCTGGACGTTCGGAATTGCTGAGCTGGCTCCGGCTCAGCAGCCCAGGCAGATAGTATTGGACTTTGGGAGAGTACAGAAAGAGACAGCCCCAGCGTTTGTGGGGCAGTGAATGCAGTTGCCTGGATACTGGAAGAGCAGCAAGAGCTTTTGGTGCCGGCACCTTTGGTGTGGGAGGAATCCCTGGACGTTCGGAATTGCTGAGCTGGCTCCGGCTCAGCAGCCCAGGCAGATAGTATTGGACTTTGGGAGAGTACAGAAAGAGACAGCCCCAGCGTTTGTGGGGCAGTGAATGCAGTTGCCTGGATACTGGAAGAGCAGCAAGAGCTTTTGGTCCCGG
Organism: Nipponia nippon; assembly: GCF_047370975.1. Taxonomy (NCBI): domain Eukaryota; kingdom Metazoa; phylum Chordata; class Aves; order Pelecaniformes; family Threskiornithidae; genus Nipponia; species Nipponia nippon. The sequence continues at coordinate 147,438 of NW_028262403.1, forward strand.
CACCTTTGGTGTGGGAGGAATCCCTGGACGTTCGGAATTGCTGAGCTGGCTCCGGCTCAGCAGCCCAGGCAGATAGTATTGGACTTTGGGAGAGTACAGAAAGAGACAGCCCCAGCGTTTGTGGGGCAGTGAATGCAGTTGCCTGGATACTGGAAGAGCAGCAAGAGCTTTTGGTGCCGGCACCTTTGGTGTGGGAGGAATCCCTGGACGTTCGGAATTGCTGAGCTGGCTCCGGCTCAGCAGCCCAGGCAGATAGTATTGGACTTTGGGAGAGTACAGAAAGAGACAGCCCCAGCGTTTGTGGGGCAGTGAATGCGGTTGCCTGGATACTGGAAGAGCAGCAAGAGCTTTTGGTCCTGGCACCTTTGGTGTGGGAGGAATCCCTGGACGTTCGGAATTGCTGAGCTGGCTCCGGCTCAGCAGCCCAGGCAGATAGTATTGGACTTTGGGAGAGTACAGAAAGAGACAGCCCCAGCGTTTGTGGGGCAGTGAATGCGGTTGCCTGGATACTGGAAGAGCAGCAAGAGCTTTTGGTCCCGGCACCTTTGGTGTGGGAGGAATCCCTGGACGTTCGGAATTGCTGAGCTGGCTCCGGCTCAGCAGCCCAGGCAGATAGTATTGGACTTTGGGAGAGTACAGAAAGAGACAGCCCCAGCGTTTGTGGGGCAGTGAATGCAGTTGCCTGGATACTGGAAGAGCAGCAAGAGCTTTTGGTGCCGGCACCTTTGGTGTGGGAGGAATCCCTGGACGTTCGGAATTGCTGAGCTGGCTCCGGCTCAGCAGCCCAGGCAGATAGTATTGGACTTTGGGAGAGTACAGAAAGAGACAGCCCCAGCGTTTGTGGGGCAGTGAATGCAGTTGCCTGGATACTGGAAGAGCAGCAAGAGCTTTTGGTCCCGGCACCTTTGGTGTGGGAGGAATCCCTGGACGTTCGGAATTGCTGAGCTGGCTCCGGCTCAGCAGCCCAGGCAGATAGTATTGGACTTTGGGAGAGTACAGAAAGAGACAGCCCCAGCGTTTGTGGGGCAGTGAATGCAGTTGCCTGGATACTGGAAGAGCAGCAAGAGCTTTTGGTCCCGGCACCTTTGGTGTGGGAGGAATCCCTGGACGTTCGGAATTGCTGAGCTGGCTCCGGCTCAGCAGCCCAGGCAGATAGTATTGGACTTTGGGAGAGTACAGAAAGAGACAGCCCCAGCGTTTGTGGGGCAGTGAATGCGGTTGCCTGGATACTGGAAGAGCAGCAAGAGCTTTTGGTCCTGGCACCTTTGGTGTGGGAGGAATCCCTGGACGTTCGGAATTGCTGAGCTGGCTCCGGCTCAGCAGCCCAGGCAGATAGTATTGGACTTTGGGAGAGTACAGAAAGAGACAGCCCCAGCGTTTGTGGGGCAGTGAATGCGGTTGCCTGGATACTGGAAGAGCAGCAAGAGCTTTTGGTCCCGGCACCTTTGGTGTGGGAGGAATCCCTGGACGTTCGGAATTGCTGGTCGGCTCCGGCTCAGCAGCCCAGGCAGATAGTATTGGACTTTGGGAGAGTACAGAAAGAGACAGCCCCAGCGTTTGTGGGGCAGTGAATGCAGTTGCCTGGATACTGGAAGAGCAGCAAGAGCTTTTGGTCCCGGCACCTTTGGTGTGGGAGGAATCCCTGGACGTTCGGAATTGCTGAGCTGGCTCCGGCTCAGCAGCCCAGGCAGATAGTATTGGACTTTGGGAGAGTACAGAAAGAGACAGCCCCAGCGTTTGTGGGGCAGTGAATGCAGTTGCCTGGATACTGGAAGAGCAGCAAGAGCTTTTGGTTTGGGCACCTTTGGTGTGGGAGGAATCCCTGGACGTTCGGAATTGCTGAGCTGGCTCCGGCTCAGCAGCCCAGGCAGATAGTATTGGACTTTGGGAGAGTACAGAAAGAGACAGCCCCAGCGTTTGTGGGGCAGTGAATGCGGTTGCCTGGATACTGGAAGAGCAGCAAGAGCTTTTGGTCCCGGCACCTTTGGTGTGGGAGGAATCCCTGGACGTTCGGAATTGCTAGTCGGCTCCGGCTCAGCAGCCCAGGCAGATAGTATTGGACTTTGGGAGAGTACAGAAAGAGACAGCCCCAGCGTTTGTGGGGCAGTGAATGCGGTTGCCTGGATACTGGAAGAGCAGCAAGAGCTTTTGGTGCCGGCACCTTTGGTGTGGGAGGAATCCCTGGACGTTCGGAATTGCTGAGCTGGCTCCGGCTCAGCAGCCCAGGCAGATAGTATTGGACTTTGGGAGAGTACAGAAAGAGACAGCCCCAGCGTTTGTGGGGCAGTGAATGCGGTTGCCTGGATACTGGAAGAGCAGCAAGAGCTTTTGGTGCCGGCACCTTTGGTGTGGGAGGAATCCCTGGACGTTCGGAATTGCTGAGCTGGCTCCGGCTCAGCAGCCCAGGCAGATAGTATTGGACTTTGGGAGAGTCCAGAAAGAGACAGCCCCAGCGTTTGTGGGGCAGTGAATGCAGTTGCCTGGATACTGGAAGAGCAGCAAGAGCTTTTGGTCCCGGCACCTTTGGTGTGGGAGGAATCCCTGGACGTTCGGAATTGCTAGTCGGCTCCGGCTCAGCAGCCCAGGCAGATAGTATTGGACTTTGGGAGAGTACAGAAAGAGACAGCCCCAGCGTTTGTGGGGCAGTGAATGCGGTTGCCTGGATACTGGAAGAGCAGCAAGAGCTTTTGGTGCCGGCACCTTTGGTGTGGGAGGAATCCCTGGACGTTCGCTATTGCTAGTCGGCTCCGGCTCAGCAGCCCAGGCAGATAGTATTGGACTTTGGGAGAGTCCAGAAAGAGACAGCCCCAGCGTTTGTGGGGCAGTGAATGCAGTTGCCTGGATACTGGAAGAGCAGCAAGAGCTTTTGGTGCCGGCACCTTTGGTGTGGGAGGAATCCCTGGACGTTCGCTATTGCTAGTCGGCTCCAGCTCAGCAGCCCAGGCAGATAGTATTGGACTTTGGGAGAGTACAGAAAGAGACAGCCCCAGCGTTTGTGGGGCAGTGAATGCAGTTGCCTGGATACTGGAAGAGCAGCAAGAGCTTTTGGTGCTGGCACCTTTGGTGTGGGAGGAATCCCTGGACATTCGGAATTGCTGAGCTGGCTCCGACTCAGCAGCCCAGGCAGATAGTATTGGACTTTGGGAGAGTCCAGAAAGAGACAGCCCCAGCGTTTGTGGGGCAGTGAATGCGGTTGCCTGGATACTGGAAGAGCAGCAAGAGCTTTTGGTGCCGGCACCTTTGGTGTGGGAGGAATCCCTGGACGTTCGGAATTGCTGAGCTGGCGCCGGACCAGCAACCCAGGCAGATAGTATTGGACTTTGGGAGAGTACAGAAAGAGACAGCCCCAGCGTTTGTGGGGCAGTGAATGCGGTTGCCTGGATACTGGAAGAGCAGCAAGAGCTTTTGGTGCCGGCACCTTTGGTGTGGGAGGAATCCCTGGACGTTCGGAATTGCTGAGCTGGCGCCGGACCAGCAACCCAGGCAGATAGTATTGGACTTTGGGAGAGTACAGAAAGAGACAGCCCCAGCGTTTGTGGGGCAGTGAATGCGGTTGCCTGGATACTGGAAGAGCAGCAAGAGCTTTTGGTCCCGGCACCTTTGGTGTGGGAGGAATCCCTGGATGTTCGGAATTGCTGAGCTGGCTCCGGCTCAGCGGCCCAGGCAAATAGTATTGGGCTTTGGGAGAGTAGAGAAAGAGACAGCCCCAGCGTTTGTGGGGCAGTGAGTTTAGTTGCCTGGATACTGGAAGAGCAGCAAGAGCTTTTGGTCCCGGCACCTTTGGTGTGGGAGGAATCCCTGGCCATTCGGAATTTCTGAGCTGGCGCCGGCTTAGATGCCCAGGCAGATAGTATTGGACTTTGGGAGAGTACAGAAAGAGACAGCCCCAGCGTTTGTGGGGCAGTGAATGCAGTTGCCTGGATACTGGAAGAGCAGCAAGAGCTTTTGGTCCCGGCACCTTTGGTGTGGGAGGAATCCCTGGACGTTCGCTATAGCTAGTCGGCTCCGGCTCAGCGGCCCAGGCAAATAGTATTGGGCTTTGGGAGAGTACAGAAAGAGACAGCCCCAGCGTTTGTGGGGCAGTGAATGCAGTTGCCTGGATACTGGAAGAGCAGCAAGAGCTTTTGGTCCCTGCACCTTTGGTGTGGGAGGAATCCCTGGCCGTTCGGAATTTCTGAGCTGGCGCCGGACCAGCAACCCAGGCAGATAGTATTGGACTTTGGGAGAGTACAGAAAGAGACAGCCCCAGCGTTTGTGGGGCAGTGAATGCGGTTGCCTGGATACTGAAAGAGCAGCAAGAGCTTTTGGTCCCTGCACTTTTGGTGTGGGAGGAATCCCCGGACTTTCGCTATTGCTGGTCGGCTCCGGCTCAGCGGCCCAGGCAGAACGTATTGGACTTTGGGAGAGTACAGAAAGAGACAGCCCCAGCGTTTGTGGGGCAGTGAATGCAGTTGCCTGGATACTGGAAGAGCAGCAAGAGCTTTTGGTCCTGGCACCTTTGGTGTGGGAGGAATCCCTGGACGTTCGCTATAGCTAGTCGGCTCCGTCTCAGCGTCCCAGGCATATATTATTGGACTTTGGGAGAGTACAGAAAGAGACAGCCCCAGCGTTTGTGGGGCAGTGAATGCAGTTGCCTGGATACTGGAAGAGCAGCAAGAGCTTTTGGTGCCGGGAGCTTTGGTGTGGGAGGAATCCCTGGACGTTCGGAATTGCTGAGCTGGCTCCGACTCAGCAGCCCCGGCAGATAGTATTGACTTTGGGAGAGTACAGAAAGAGACAGCCCCAGCGTTTGTGGGGCAGTGAATGCAGTTGCCTGGATACTGGAAGAGCAGCAAGAGCTTTTGGTCCTCGCACCTTTGGTGTGGGAGGAATCCCTGGACGTTCGCTATAGCTAGTCGGCTCCGGCTCAGCGGCCCAGGCAAATAGTATTGGGCTTTGGGAGAGTACAGAAAGAGACAGCCCCAGCGTTTGTGGGGCAGTGAATGCAGTGGCCTGGATGCCGGAAGAGCAGCAAGAGCTTTTGGTGCCGGCACCTTTGGTGTGGGAGGAATCCCTGGACGTTCGGAATTTCTGAGCTGGCGCCGGACCAGCAACCCACGCAGAACGTATTGGACTTTGGGAGAGTCCAGAAAGAGACAGCCCCAGCGTTTGTGGGGCAGTGAATGCAGTTGCCTGGATACTGGAAGAGCAGCAAGAGCTTTTGGTCCTGGCACCTTTGGTGTGGGAGGAATCCCCGGACTTTCGCTATTGCTGGTCGGCTCCGGCTCAGCGGCCCAGGCAGATAGTATTGGACTTTGGGAGAGTACAGAAAGAGACAGCCCCAGCGTTTGTGGGGCAGTGAATGCAGTTGCCTGGATACTGGAAGAGCAGCAAGAGCTTTTGGTCCTGGCATCTTTTGTGTGGGAGGAATCCCTGGATGTTCGCTATTGCTATTCGGCTCTGGCTCAGCGGCCCAGGCAGATCGTATTGGACTTTGGGAGAGTACAGAAAGAGACAGCCCCAGCGTTTGTGGGGCAGTGAATGCGGTTGCCTGGATACTGGAAGAGCAGCAAGAGGTTCTGGTCCCGACACCTTTGGTGTGGGAGGAATCCCTGGACGTTCGGAATTGCTGAGCTGGCTCCGACTCAGCAGGCCAGGCACCTAGTATTGTACTTTGGGAGAATACAGAGAGAGACAGCCCCAGCGTTTGTGGGGCAGTGAATGCGGTTGCCTGGATACTGGAAGAGCAGCAAGAGCTTTTTGTCCCTGCACCTTTGGTGTGGGAGGAATCCCTGGACGTTGGCCGTTTCCAGGCTGGGCTCTGGCTGGAATCAGCAGGCCAGGGAGAGGGACTCTCGGGATCTTTTCTTTCTCCCTGCTTCCCCCCAGTTCCAATCTCTCTTAGAGGTAATGATGATTTGGCTTCCTGGCCACATCCTAGAGAAGGTAGATCCAGGATGGAAGTGTAGGCTGGGGTATACCTTCAGAGCTGTAGGCTGGGGTTGGAGTTACTATTTGCTCATTCTAATTTCTTTCCCATATTCTGCACTAGGTAAGCGTGGGGACAGCAGTGTAGTGCTCCTGCTGAGAAGCTGGGCTCAGTGTAGAATGCCAAGAAGCCCACCCTGAGTGATACGGTGGGAGGCAAGACAGAAAAGGAGCACGGGCAAGAGAGCCATTAAGGTAGCGGCAGAAAGCCATTCATTCCTGGATAGAAAGTGGGAAAGTGTGGGCTGGAGAGGCAGAGGGCTCTGCTGCTAACGCTGGCACCAGGGAAGCAGTAACGGCTTCAGCATCAGGCTTGGATTCTGTGAATGCCCAAAGGCGACAGACGGGGCTGGTGCTCGTCCCTGAATGTTGGTGTGCTGACAATCTAGAGTGAATTCTGGGGTGTTCCCTGATGGCAGCCAGACTTAGCCAGGTGTTTTCTGTTAGACGCAGAACTTAAAATGCCTTAAAAACGCATAGTGCGAACACAGGAGAGCTTGGTGGTGGGTGGGAAGTGGAATGGACTGTGTCCTTGTATGGAGGCCTTGTATGGCGGTGGTCTCTCTGTAGGCACTGGCTTTAAGGTGGACAAGCACGTGTTATCCTCTCTGCACCCTTGACGTACTGTCATCCTTCTTCCTTTTGCCCTCCCTCCCTACCCGTCTGACTCCTGGGCTGATGGCTTGTATTGCTTTCCTTCTGGATGACCCTGCACACCATCGGTAGCTGAACCGGGCGGTGCCACAGAGAGGTAGCTCTTGATGGCCCTGGGAATCCCTGGGAGATGAGGGACATGCTCACCATAATCCCCTCTTTCTGCCTCCTTCTGGACATTGCTTGCAGGTTCACAGTGGGTCTCCCAGTGTCCTTTAGCTGGGGTTTGTCGTAAACTCCTCGTAAGTGTTTGGGAGAGGGCGTTTCGCCGAGCTCAGTGCTCTCCTTTCTCACTCCTCCAGGCAGGCTCATCTGTCACTGCAGCTCTGGAGGACTTTGTGGAACCTGAGCAGCTGGGTGGCGAAAACTGCTTGAAGTGTAGCAAGTAAGATGATGAGTAACGACGTCTTCATACTAGATCCTGCATGAAGGCGTTGCATGTCAGCGAGCGTAAGTCATCTTTTCACGTAGGTTTAAGGCACAGTAATGAGACGCAGCTTTTTTTTCAGTTGGCCTTGTGCATCTGCATAGCCTTACAATAACGTAAGGCTATGTGAGACATGAAAGCTTGTCTGGCTTTCTGGGGGAAAAAAGGGTGCATTGGGGCGTGGGCCTGCTCAGGGAGGGAGGGGAGGGAAGGGAAGGGAAAGCGGGGCGGGGGAACATGACAGGAGGGGAGGGGAAGGGAGGGGAGCTGCCCCTTGGAAGTGTAGGGCAGCGACACTCCCCCATGGCGTGCGGGGAGATGTGCGTGTGTCCTCTCGTAAACCTGGCTCTCATCCAACACAGCATCCACTCTGGCAGAGCTATGTCTTTGTACATAGCCAGTCTGGCTCTGGCCTTTCACCTGTGATTGGACAGGCTTCCTTTTGGGGACAAGGCAGCATGCTTTCTCCAACTCTGTTAGTCGTTTGTTTGGGGAGAAAAGCAAAACATAAGGCATGTGTTACTAAGGAAGAAGGGAGGACTCCAGCCTCTGAAGAGCACGTCTAGCAGCAAACATGCTTGGAGTCGAGTACGCTGCCTTCCTCTCCTCTGAACTGTCTGCTGAAATGCAGAGCGCGGTGCCTACGGCAACAACTAGAAATGAACGTGCAAGGCATCCGCCCCTTGTGCCCCTATGGCCCCTCGCCATCATTTTCCAAACATTACCTTTATGTATTTTCCAGTAAAAGACAGCATATGTTGTGAATAGAATGGATTTGATTCAGCATAGTAAAAACTGAGTAATGCCATCGTTCGCACAGTTCTAATGGGAACACTGGTATTTGTGCCTAGGAGTGCATTGTATTTCCTATTGAATCTGCTGGAACATTTCCCGAATGACTTTGAGTTGTAGACAATGTACGATCATTTTGAGATCACGTAGGTGCGAGGTTTGCCCAACTGAACGTGGTGCCCTGTTCTACATCTGTCTGTCTCTAGCTAGCAATATCTATGTTTGTCCAGGGTGTCGTGTGCTTTTTGTTTCTTGCGCTAAAAATGGTTTGGAGCGTATTTTTTGCCGTTTTCACCGTGTATCACTTAGCTTTTGGTTTTAAATTCATTTTGGCCTCCTGGTTTTTGAAAATGTTATCAAAACCCACTGAGAAACCATGATTGTTAAAGTTGGGACTGTTTCTTACTTTTGCCTTGGGGGTTCAAACAAATACCAAAGCCAACATATCCCTTATGTTTGGAGGACAGTTCTGTGCAGCTGAATGATTCCTTTTCGTGTCCTTAAATACCTGGGTATTTGTTCCTACAACTGTGAAATTGAAGTGCTATTGTTTGGGCCCCTCTGGGTACGTGAATGTTTTGAATGCCTTGCCGTGAATGTCAGTAGCGTTGCTACGCAAAGTGGTATTCTAGAGCTCTGCATTTGATCTTTCCGCTTTACCCGATGAAGCAGTTGAGTTGAACAGTTTGCCTGCAAATGAAAATACCTGAAACCCAGCGTCCACGCTTTGGCACCAGTTTAGAGCCTGGTGCATTTGTGGGTAAAATGCCGGTCATCTTTCTTACCTTCTGCCTGCAGTACATGTTTGGAGCTCGGCGACTTCAGGGTCGCCTGCTGCTTTACTTTCCCAAAGGCGAAGCCTTTCTTCAGTCTACCACCGCTTTGAATGTACCTTTGGAAAAGGGGCAGCGTTTTTCCTCAGGTTTGAAAACACTGTCCTGCTGCTGGTAAAATATAAATAAGTAACCCAAGGAGAGACTTATTTTGCCAGGCAACTATGCTGTGTTCGTAAAAGCATAACCATGTGCATGTATACATGATGAGACATTAGCTGATTAATTGACAAACCACCCTGAAAAGAAGTTTCCTGTAGTGATGCTTCCTTCTCAAATAAACTCCAGGGGTTTTTTAAGACCTTTTTAGCTGAAACTTGACAGCTTCCTTACCCCTTCGACATTTAAGCAGTTGTGAGCATTTGCCGTCTCTGAAATATTCTGGAGCAAGAGGTCAATCTCAAGTGGGTTTGGCTGTTTTAGTTTCTTCTCGTTAACCACATCGGCACTCTGAAGGTGTCATAGGCTTGGCCTTTGTTTTGAACAACTACAAGTGACACTAGGTTGGAAATGCCTCTCTCAGTGACACTCGGAGGTTACCGTGCCACCTTTCAGAGTACAGTGGAGGTTAAGTATTGCTATGTTTGGCAATTCAAGAACTTGAATCTGTGTTTAATTTTTTGTGAACAGCTTGATGACTCTTCTGCATCTCTTTCTCTGGGCCAGCTTATTAGGGTATAGATATCTTCTGGTCAAATAAAAAAAATTTTGCTTCGTAGCATTAAATCTTATACTGTGATCTATAGCTGGAGAACTGTTGTAATGTGAACACAACTTTAATGTACTTTTTAATAATGGTGCAAAGTATTTACAAAGTTTTTATTATAACTTTAAAATGTGTGCGTATTTTGATACTGTCCTGTAAGGAGGAGTTGCCAGTTTGGGAAGACAGAAGGGGAGTACCTTCTCAGCCTCAACATAATGTTGCAGTATAAATCATCTTCAAGACACAAAGCAGCAGCATTTCAGCAGCTGTTTACCATTTTTTGAACGTTTTGTTAATTTTGCATTGGAAAGGAACTAACACAATTTTTACATCAGAATTTAATTGGCTGTAAGTGATGGAAATTTCAGGGGGGTTTGCAGCAGGGAAAATGGAAGCGTTTCTGGAGCAGGGAGAATTACATGGCTGTTCTTGAATTTCTAGTCATTGTAGTTCTAGATCCATTGTGTGAATGTTGCACAATTTCATCAGTTGTAGTGCATATACAGTGGACAGCACAATCGAACTTGTTTGAAGGCAGACTGTGCAAATTGTGTAAATGTGCCTAATTGTTGATAGGAATATGCCAATGTGTATGTGTGGCATGGTAGCAGATGTGACCTTCTGAAACTGTTGTAATGCCACGTTTTGCTATGGAACTGCTCGCATTTTGTGCTCAACCATGTGTAACTTTGCCTGGGAAAGCACTTTGTGAAAGGCGCAGTGCTAGCCAATGAACTTACTGGTCTTTCAAGTTACAAAGGTTAGAGAAGGCAGGGCCTAATGCAAAGGAGCTGCTTCTTTCTTCTGAAAGTAAAGCTTGGAGTTCTTTGCCAAGAAAGAGAAATGTCTTCCCACTGGTAACATCTTCCCTCCCTCACTGCAGAAATTAAATTGTGAAGCCGATGCCTCCGAAGAAGATAAAATCAAAGCCATGATGATACAGTCTTGCCATGAATATGACCCAATCAAGTAAGTGCTGATAATGCCAAATCTGTTCTTTGCAGACTATGGAAACTACATGGTAGAGATGTTTGTTTTAACAGGAGAGATACAGGCATACCTTTTTCTTTTTTTCCCCAAAAACCTTTAGTTACATGAAGGAACCCTTGGGTCCACCTCCACCATCATAGACTTGCTTTCGTTGCGGAAAACCTGGCCACTATATAAAGAACTGCCCAACAAATGGGGTAAGACTGCGGGGGACTTCTGGTGTTCCTTACTTCTTAATTTTTGTTCCCTTGGCAGTTACATAACAGAGAGATGACTACTCCTATTAGGAATTGTTTCTCTTGGGGTGAAATACAGAGGTTATATGGCAATGTTGCAAAGCCCTTCAAAACTCAAGGGAAACCTGGAAGTATAAATGAGAATGTTCTTTTTTCTAGGTCATGGACGTTAAATATGTCCATAGCTCTCCCTCTCTGAACTTTCATGCATATCTTTATATATTGCAATGTTACTGGAAACGTTTCTGGTTTTACCTCTTTTTAAGGCAAGCTGGGAGTTTTTAGTGTTTCGTATAAAACCCAGATATTTCTGTTGACCCCATCTGTTGAATGTTTGCGTGTTTGAATTACACAAGCCTCTGGTTGAGTATTCATGCCACTGAAGGTTAGTCACTGAATGTATATGCAGGAGGCAGGAATTCACCCTTCCTATAGAGATGGTGACTATAAGTTTCTCCAGTGACTGATTCGCAGCACCGAATTAAGCTCTCGCTCTGAATTGCTCTTTGGAGGAGGAGCGGGTTTGTGCCTCTTCTCTGAGTGGAGGGTGAGCTAAGGGATATTTCACCCTTAAGGAACCTGAAGTTAAGGCAAGGAATGTCAAATGAGTTCAAAACACTGCTCAAGCCTTTGGAACATCCTGGCTATATTCAGTTAGGAAAATCCGTATTTTAGTCGAGCAGCCCTTATGCTCGGTGAAAGGAGAGGATTAAAGGCTTTTGCTGCCTAAAATCATCATTGAAATGTCATTGTGTGAAGTGTGGGTCTTAAGGTGAGATATGTCTGCATCTCTTTTCTCAACAGGACAGAAATTTTGCATCTGTTCCCAGAATTAAAAAGAGCACAGGAATCCCAAGGAGTTTCCTGATGGAGGTGAAAGATCCCCATAAAGAGGGCGCTATGCTGACCAACACTGCAAGATATGCAATACCAACTATTAATGCCTAAGTATGGAATTAATGGGACGGACCAAAAAGCGAATGAGACAAACCATGCCGAAATGTCTGAGGGGCAAGGCACCCGAGTTGGCCAGCACCTGTAATGACGGGGGAGGAAGCATTGCCATTGTATCGTAACCTTAACATCTGTGATACTTTCTGAGATTAAAATAGGGTGGCCCTACCGTTCGTGCCCCTGGGAGCTGGTTAAACTTGTGCTGTGCTAAGAATCGGCATTTTTTCTGCAAAACATTTCAGTCGTGTTTACAGTGGAGTCGTTCTCTTTGAAAGCTCGCGTGGCTTCTGGTTTGTGTTTCAAAGGCTTCCTGCAAAATTTGACAAATGGCCGTTGGACTGAGACTTCCTCCCCCTCTGACTGTTATCAAATGCCATGGGTGAAACAGACGGATGTTTTCCTCTTGCGATAAACTAAGAAAATGCTACCGTGTGCTGACAAGAGGGGCTGTTTGAAAATGCACTTGGTAGCACTTCTGTCCTTCTGCCATGGCTCTCCTTTTGTAGAAGCTGTAAGATAGACTTCTTCCATCTCTAAACTGTAATTCCTCGGAGACTCACTTTATCCTGAGCCTGCAATTTACATTTAGCCTCTGGCAAAGGAGAGGTGGGATTCCTTTCACCCGATTTCTAGCTCTCAAAACTATTATTGTTCTAGTCGGAGCTAGTTTCTTAGCTGATCCAATGAATGGGAGAGTTCTGCAGAAGGAAACTTGTTCCCATCTCCCTCTTCTAGTCTTGTGGCTATAGAAAAGTAGTTTAAACTGAATGCTTGCCTTTTAGAAGGCTCATGTGGAGGGAGAGGAATTCCATCTATTATCTTCCTTTGATAAAGTCCAAAGCTTGGAAAAGCGTTCCTTTACCCATCTCTAACTTTTTTCTTTGTCCTTCCCCACCCCCCTCCAGGGAAGCGTATGCCAGAGGGAAGAAGCAGAAGCCTCCCTTTTGACCAGAGGAGCCGTCCTCCTCCTCAGATGATCCTGTTCCAGAGGAGCTGTTATGTCTCATTTCTAAAGAGATAATGACTGACGCAGTTGTTATTCCCTGCTGTGGAGACAGTTGTTGTGACGAATGTAAGTGTTACTCCCGTGTCTGCTAGTTCAAAACATCACAGCTGATCTTGTGAAAGCAGGAATAGGAGATAACGAAATTCCGTTGTTACCAGCTCTGTGTCCTACTTAAGTATACCCTGAATAGGAAAGGACTCTTCGCGTATCAAGGAAAAAAGAAGGCAGAAAGCTTTTTTCCCTTTTTACGTATCTAGTTACATGCTCTTGACCTGCAGAAGGATGAGGCTGAGAAGAGTGCATCAGTGCGCAGGTGATTACAGGATTCGCTATTGAAGGCATTGAGTTTGTCCACAGCCCTTTCTCTCATACAAAACTATAGAGGCAACCATGGTGCCTTACTGTGGCCTGCAACAGACGCAGAGTTAGGCATTTAATCCACAGTCTTCTGCCCGGGTGAGCTGGTTAAAACCTTCAGAACTCAAACCCACTGATGGTTTTTTGAGATGTGTTTTCTTCATTAGCCTTGAGGTTGGTGACTTCTCACTGTACTAGATAGTGGAAAAAAGACTAGTGGACACATCAAGACACAGCCTACTCTGCATCCTCAAATGTTACCGCAGTGAAATACCAAAACTGTGGGGTTATTTGCTGCATACAATGTATTTTTTACACTGTTGAACATTTATAGCTTCATGCTCTCAATTCAAGACCGTCTTCACCCATTAATCAGAGACGGGGTTTTATAACTGATGAGAATGCCAAAAATGTCCTTAGTTTGGCTAAAACCTATTTTGACGGTTCTACTTAGACACAGGTGTTAGAACAGCATTACTGGACTCGGAGGAGCATCCCTGCCCAACGTGTCATCAGGCAGCTGTTTCTCCCGATGCTTGATTTGCCAACAAGTTCCTACGCCAGGTAAGACGATGACTTTTACGTAAACTGTTTGTAAGAAAAGTCTATTTGTACAAAGCTGAAAGGGAAGAAAATATTAATTGACATCTCCTTAAGCAAGGCTAAATTGAATAAGGCTAAATGTACTTTTCAAATACCTTATCTGTTGTTACAGAAGCTTACAACTCTGGAGAGACATTCTGGAAAATTCAGGTCATGCTTTTATTTAACAGGCTTGCCTCACTGTCAGGTTTGGTGTTAAGACTGAGGTACTTGAAATACAGATACTCTGCGTTACCCATCATTAATGTCAGTGTTTAACGTGATGTGTTCATCTATCTGTTTGTTGGTTTCTTTTAGGATTGAGAGCATTGATAGGAATACACAAGTAATTTTACTCCGTGGAGGCTTTTGTTCCTGCATCTACTGAAGTTTCACATTACCTTTTTGCAAATGCTTTCCTGCCTCCAGGCTGTGAACGACTTCAGAAATGGAGCTGGCTACACAAAAAGGCTCCGTAAGCAGGTTCGGCAGCAACAGCAGCAGCAGCCGCCACCGCCACCACCTGCACCACCTCTCCTGACTGTTACACCTCCTGCTGCTCTGGTGACTGCTGCTGAACTTTCTGAATCTTCCTCTCTGTCAGTCAGCAGTTTGTTGGAAGAGAAGGTAAGTGTTATTTCAACATCAGCAGTGATCCTCGTACTTGTGTAGAGCTTATTTTCCAACTGTTTGTTTGCATTGATTGACAAGGGCTATCAGGTTCCTGTACGAAGGCAACCAGCATTACCGAGTCTTCTGGGCCCCCAAGGACAATCAAGACCCACAGCTGGCAAGTAATGATAACTTGAGAATTTCTTTAAAAGAATAATCTTCAGATAAACTGAATGGGATTGTTTTTCTTTTTCATCTCCCCTCTCCAATAGGTCATGCCATGAGAGCCAGTACAGTTCGCTCAGCAGGTGGCAGACCAGGCTGCGAACTCTAAGTATTCTACAGAAATTCAACATCTTGCTACTTGTAACCTGTTAAACGAGGCCATAACACAGAACTTCTCCAACAGCTGATTCAGAATGAAATGAGTATGCACAGATAGCTGTGGAGAATACGAGTGGCAATTAATTTTGAAATGGCTTAATTTCAGTTGGCTTTAAGAAAGGGGATCTGTGCTTGCTGGAGGATGAGTTGAAATAAAACTCCAGGACATGACTGAAAAGAGGACTCTGAAAAACGAACGCATTCTGAGGAAACCGTAACGACATATAAAACATTTTTTCCAGTACACTTTGTTGTTGTGTATGGTAAACATCCCAAACTAAAACAAGACCAATGTCATGCTAAAACTTTCCCTAAAACTTGTAGGAATTCTAAACTGGTGTTGCTTAGACAGGATGTTCACCTTTTGCCTTTGCATGCAGTCTCCTCTTTCTCCTGTTGGCCATGTTTTGTTTCTTGGTGTCTTTTTGTAATAAAGGTCAAACTCTGATTGCAAAAAAGGTCAAACTTATTTTAACAGGGAAAAGAAAAAGTCCGTTCTCGATGAGTTTACGGAGGATTTTGGTACGGAATGGACGGAAGATAAAAAGATTCAAAAGGAGCACAGACGTTCGTTTTCCAGGTCACTGCTTTACACGCTCGTAACGGAGAAGCAGGTTGCCTAGAAGCATCAGGAGCATTTGCACTCCAGCTCTCTGTCGTTAGATGGATTGGAAGAGTCACGGGATTAGCAGGGACAGGGGTTTCCTATGTAGGTTCCTCGCTCCACTGTGGCAGAGATGACAGTTGACTGACAGTTATCATTTGGCAGCAGTTGTGAAGGAACAGGTGTCTCTGTTCCTAAAGCTTCTCTGCAACGACATCCTTCATCTCCTGACAGCCGCGAGAGGCTGGAAACGGAATTGGTGCAGCTGCTGGATGTTCTGTGTCTGCCTCTTCGGATTGTAACCATTACCTCAAAGTGCTTTGGAGGAGATAAGGTGATTGTAACCTGGACTGGTAACTGGTGGCTGTGGCTCGTATTTTGTTGGCATTGTTGAACTTTTCTTAGGAATTAAAAGATGAGACTTGTTTGTAAGGAAACATTAAATTGGTGAAGGACCTTGAGAGGAGGAATGATGCTAATGGACACCTGCGGAATAATGTGAAATGGTTCCTTAGAAAACAATAAAAGAAAAACTTGTGAAGAAAACAGTCAGGGTAGCTGATGTTTTCTGTCCCCCAAAATCACTTGGGCAGGAGTCTGAAGAGCTCTCTGTTAGTAATGCTGTCGGTATCTTTCCCAGAGTAATGGCATTGAGTCCAATTCCTAGAGGCTGAGTTGAGCAGCTTTTAGGTCTGATTTTTCCTGACGTGCAGTCACTATCGTTGCTTAGAGCTAGAGGTATGTGCAAAATTTTGCTAGGCCATCTGGCTAGAAGTGTTGGTTAGATAGTCCTGTATGTCGGATTGCAGCGCAAGTCTTTGCATCCAGTACAAGTTGCCAAAGAAGTAGTGAAGTTGAAGAGACTAAGGTGGCATTTTAAAATTGAGCTTTACTGTCTTCAGGCTAAATTGTGCTTTCTTGATGGTTGATACTGCGCTGTAGCCATGAAGACTTGCTCTTTTTGCATCTTACTGCAACAAAACTGAGTTGCACTGCATGTCGCTGCGGAGTAGCGAAAGCTGTGCGTGTTGACGTACCAGTAGAGGCCAGTCTACACCACCTGAAGTCAATGCACAGCTCTGGTGGCTCATGTGGTAGAAGTGAGTGGAAATAGCCTTACCCTTCCTGTATGTTTTTACACTAACAAAGCAGCAGCTGTTGTGTCCTGTAAGCAGAAACTTTGACATGTTATCAAGTTCTTCAATTTGCAGTAGCGTTATGTCAGCAGCTGAAAGAAGCTTTGACTTAAGCATATGGAGAGGGAAAAAAAAAAAACAAAAAACCCAACGAAATTCAGGAGGAAAAAAATTGGGGAGAGTGACTATTTTGCAATAACTTCATTTATTTCTTTTGTGTTGTGTTTTTCTTAAGGTCCAGGTCTCCCTGTAGTGCTTCATCTTCCTCTAGAAGTTCCAAGTGAAGATCCAGTTCTTCCCACCCTCACTCTTGCTCTCGGTCATTGAGTCGTGCCCATTCCCCTTCCTACTCGCGATCTCCACCATGGCCACGAAGAGGCAAAGGGAAGAGTCGTAACTATGGCTCCAGGTCAAGGTCACATGGTTATCCCCGTTCAAGGTCAAGGTCACCCCCATGCCGAAGATACCATCCATGGTCAAGGTCTCCAGTATGCAGAGGCCAGTCTCCCACTGACAAAGGTACATCCATTCGGCTGCTCCAAACCAGGCCTTGGTTTTGCTGTGCAAAAAGGAGAGGGCTAAACAAGATTAATTCCCTCTCTTTGTCCTTAAGAATATCGTTAATTCCTTTCATAGCCCTTCTGTTTCCTCCCAGGCCTGTGTTCAAGAGCTGTCCCGTGGAAAGTTCAGCTGCTTTTCAGGAGAAGGCTGTCTAGAAATGAAATGAGGTTCTGCAGCTCCTGTGCAGTCCTGCCAACAGGTATTTTCATGGTTAGCTTCCCGCATGGCAGCAGCACGTGCAGAACCGCAGGGCTATTTCTGCAAGCGGAGCTGAGCACGTGCTGTGAAGATGTGGGCCTCTTGGCATGCTTACACCAGAGTCACAAAGCTGACTTGGAGAGAAAACCATCAAGAGCTCTGTGCCAGACGGTTTCCTGAGCCAGATTTGTAAAAAGGTAGCATGGAGAGTGTGGGAAAGGAACGAAGATTAGTGAGGAGGCTTGTAAACACCTGAAAGAGAGCCGGGAGCGATGGCCAGCGGTCACCTCTGCTCCTTCCTCAGAGAGCGTCCCTGGGCTGCAGGGGTCGGGGTCGGTCCCTCTGGGGCAGAAGGCTTTGGGCAGGACAAAGGGCTGAGGCAGCCGGGGTGCTGGGGAGGCCTGGGGGCCGCACAGTGGGAGCCACAGGGCCGGCAGCTCCATGGTGCCTTCTGTCTGTTGGATGCTAAGGACTCTCGGGGGTTGCTGGCTCTGGCCATTTCTGTTTAGGGGTCTCCCAGGAGGGAATGTGGGGGCTCCCCGTGTTCTGCCCGGCCACAACAGCCCCCCCAGCTCCTCGTGGGGAGGGAAAGGCTTAACAAAAGAGACACCCCTTAAGTTGTTTGGGGTTTGTTTGTTTGTTTGTTTTTAAGGACGGTAAACCAAAACTCTTGTTTTCAACAGGAAAAAGACTGAGAGGCCCCTTACAGGTGGTGTGAAAAGCTCAGCTGGAGCTGAGCTGGAACTCCCAGCAAGTGCAGAGGACGTCTAGCTCCGGCCAGACTTTGCTACGTTCCCCTCCCCTCCAAGTTCATCTTCCCAGCATGACGAAGGCAGGGACCTGCATCTGCTGGCCCCTTCTGAGGTGCGTCCTCCTGAAGAGCCTGCAATGTACGAGCCCGTAACATTTAATGGCTGAGACAGTGGGAAGGAAAAGATGTGTTCCTTGCCTTTCCTCTGCTCGCGGTTGGGACAAGGGAAGGGAGCAGGCCTGCTGTCCTGCAGCTTGTCACGCCAGTAAGACAGTCTTTACTTCTCAGGAGCCCCAGCGGGAGGGGGAGATGCTTAAGGGATGGCTTTGGAAAAGGAGCGAAGGAGCAGATGGCAGGCTGCCTTACCCTTCCTGCGCAGGGTCTGCCGGCCCTGCTTTTACAGTCTTGTCTCCTCCAAGGTTAGTTTGCGTTCCCATAGAGTACCTGCGAGCTCTGGTATTGTAAGCACCCAATTCCGTCTTTGGGAACGCAGCAGGGCCTGGAATCTCTAAGACTGGGGAGCTGATGGGTAAAAATGGCAGGTGTTTCTTTTTACCCATTCCCCCTGTGGGCTGCACCAGTCCAGCTAGCTGGACAAAGCAGCGGCGTGAGAAGAATTGAGCCCTTTGAGGGATCGTGCAAAGGATGCAGGCCAGACGGCGCGAGCGAGGCTGGGAAGTGGGGTGCTGGTGCCGGTGCCGGTGCCGGTGCCGGGGCAGCGCTGCTCGGCCAGCCCCTGCCTCCTCCCAGCGCCACTCTTTCCTCTGTCACGCTGTGGGCATAGCTGGGCATAGGCAATGCCAGCCCCCAGCCTCAGCCACCCTCTGAGGCCACCATCTTCCTTTAGCCATGAGCAAGATCTCAAATGTTGTGGCAAATGTTGTGTTGTGGCAAAGGTTGTGTCTGCAGCCCTGCTCTTCTGTTCTCCCTGTAGGGTCCTGGTCAATCAAACAGGCTCTATCCTTGGAAATGAGCACTGTGGCTAAGGACAGACTCCTCTTGGTGGACACCAGCCAAGCTGTGGGAATGTCTCTGGCACACATGCTATTCCAATTTTCAATCCCAAAGGCGCTGGAATTAAGGCAGGTCCAACAGGAATAAAACTTGCCGTTTTGACTGAAAGAGGGGAGGAACCCCCAGCGCTGAAGAGCTGTTCGTATCCTGCCAAGAGCCACATGGAAATGAAATCGGTGGTGAGCTTAGGCAGGAATACTCATGTCCGTGGAGCAGCACGCTTGGGCGTTAAGGCTTTATTACACTTGTGACGTGCAGAAACAGACTCCACAACCCTGGAGGTTGTAAAGTAGGTATGTTTATTCAGCGCTGGGCAGCACGGGGGGTCATCCCGCCAAAGTCGTGCGCGCCCACGTGGTGGCTTGTCCTGGATTTATACGACCAAGTATTACATATACAGAAGGTTTCCCAACACGCCTAGACATATGCATGACCTGTCCCCGCTTTGTCTTAAAATGAGCCCCCAGAGGTCGTTTCCGTAAACCCCTCCCTGTGCCCCTCCGAGCACAGGCTTGCACAGTGCCTCCTGGTGGTGGTCGCGGGGGGTCGTGGGGATGAAGGCTGAGGACTCTTCTTCGTCACCGCTCGTAACCTCTTGTTCTTGCGCAGACTCAGTTGCTCCTTGACTCTTGTCCAAACGGCAGGGTCGGTTTCAGCTGTTTTTTTAAGACAAGTTTCTGTTCTTATCAGGAACTGTCCTTCGCTGAGAGATTACAAGACTCCTTACTTCAATCATTTTGTACAATCGTTAAACTTTTATAGTTACACTCTAAAGCCCCTTTTCAGTCCCCCCTTTTCTATACAGTTAGTAAATTCTTTTACTATATCTTATTTTCATATAATGTTTCTTTATCCAACATCTTCTCAAAATATTTGTTCGATTCAAGTTTTCGTTGAAGTTGGTTCTTTTTCCATTCGCTGTAGGAATCCCCTGTGCTCTGGAAATACCCCCAAGCACACCGAATTATTACACACAGAGCCATAGGCAGAATTACAACTATAATTGTCATAATAAACAATTGTTTTAACCACGCCAAGTTTACAGCATCTTCAACAACATGCAATCTTCACCAATAACCGTACACAAACCTCCTTCTTTAGCAAAAAGCAAATCCAGCCCTAGCCTGTTTTGAAGTGGTACTTGTTTTAAGGAAGACATTTCTTTCTGTAGAGCTGTGAGCGCACTTAAACCCGGTATCGGGGAAAACTGAACTTAAACCCAGTATTGGGGGAGACTGAACATAAACCCGGTATTGGGGGAGACGGAACTTAATCCAGGAATCAGGGGAGACTTAAACAAAATATCTCTTCTCTTCCCTTCTGTTCTATTCCCTGCACTCAGGATGAGGCGCAGAACAAGGAGACCACTCTTTGCCTGAAATGCCAGGGGGTTTACAGCTCCAGAAACACTTTCGAGGACACAAATCAAAAGGGATACAAGTAGACACAGGATTTTATTTTAGTTTACTTGATTTTACTTTATTTTATTTTTCTGTCTTCTTATGTTGGTTTGTGTTATTTTCGTTTAGTTTCTTTCATGTGATGTTATTGTATTTGATTTTATTAAATTTTCTTTGGGTTTATTTTTTATTATTTTATGTTGGTTAATCTTACTTTACTTTACCTTGCTTTATGCGTTTTTATTTTATTTTGTTGTTTTCTTTTACTATTACTTCATTTTATCTGATTTTATCTGATTTTATCTGAGGCTATTTTGCTGAATCTCTTTCAGAGCCGATGCTCACAAGCATTAACACAATGCGCATGTGTAGCCAGGAGCAGGCTGATGTGTTCTTCAGTTTAGTTGGAAAAATCATGCCCTGCAGTGTGGCAAAGGAAAGCCGCAGAAAGGAGCAGCAGGAATACGGGCCAAGCAGTCCCTCGTTTCTCAACAGTGCAGAAGAACTTGAAGAAGGAGGCTGGGTCCCGACCACCCCCAGCAAGGTAGAAGAAGAAGAGGGGTGTGGTGCCCTGGGGTATTTTCACAAGTAGGACACGTGTCGATGACAAGCACACCTTTTGCCTTCCAAAACTTGCTCCGCTGTGCTTCTTGGCCAGGGAGGCAGGAAAAGCGCTCTCCTGCTTGGATCGCATGCAGGGAGAGCCGAAAAGCGGCAGCTGCGGAGGGCGCAGCAAGCCTGGAGCCCTTCCAAGCACAGGCTGTTTTGCACAAGCAAGAACACCTCGGGCAACGGAGCCAAGGGAAGAGCAGAGCTCGCTCCTGCTCCAAAGCTGCAATGGGCAAAAGAGCCAGGGAGCGCCAGGGCACGAGTGGCGCCTCGGAGGTGCAAGAGCAGCAGGCAAGAACTGAGCCCCAAGGGCCCAGAGGAGCCCTGACAAGGGGCTGCGCTCAATGCTGTTAGAGAGGAGAAGCAGCAACCCCCCAGGGGCCACCCTGGGCGTCCGCCCTGCGAGTCTAGAAAGCGCCCTCCCCCCGCATGCGGGGCACAAGGGCCACCTTCGTGGAGCAGGAGCAGCAGGCACCTAGCCAAAATGGCCCAAAAGAGCCCTGGCAAGGGGCCGTGCTCAGTGCTGCAGAGGAAGGCAAAAAACCCCCGGGGACACTTGCTAGCCCAGCGTGGGGGAAAAAAAGCCTTCCTCCCCCCAGCTGCAGGGCACGAGAGGCCATCTTCGTGCTGCATGAGCAGCAGGCAGTAACCCAGCCAAAAGGGACCAGAGGAGACAGCCTCAGCTGTGTTCCTGTCTGAAACGAAGAAATGTGTTTGCCTGTGTCCTTGTTTCAGCTGGGATAGAGTTGATTTTTTCTTCCCAGTAGCTGGTACAGTGCTGTGTTTTGGATTTAGTATGAGAATAATCTTGATAACGCACTGATGTTTTGGATGTTGCTAAGTAGTGATTACACCAGTCAAGGACTTTCTAGCTTCCCATGCTCTGCCCGGTGCACAAGAAGCTGGGAGGGGGTACAGCCAGGACAGCTGACCTAGACTGGCCAAAGGGCTATTCCATACCATATGACGGGATTCTTACTATATAAATTGGGGGGAGTTGGATGGGGGGCAGCGATTGCTGCTCAGGAACGGGCCAGGTATCGGTCGGTGGGTGGTGAACAATTGTATCGTGTATCACTTGCTTTGTATATTATTATTGTATATTATTATTATCATCATCATCATCATCATTACTACTCCTACTCCTACTCCTACTCCTACTCCTACTCCTAGTACTCTTCTATTCCATTTTACTTCAATTATTAAACTGTTCTTATCTCAACCCATGAGTTTTCTGACTTTCACCCTTCCAATTCTCTTCCCCGTCCCACTGGGGTGCGGGGAGTGAGCGAGCGGCTGCGTGGTGCTTAGTTGCTGGCTGGGGTTAAACCACAACAGTCCTTCTTGGTGCCCAACATGGGGCACAAAGGGTTTGAGATAATAACAGATTAACCAGAGTGTATTAAGGAATTTGTATCTGTTAACAGTTGGCCGTCATAATTTTGATTCATCTGTTCTCGGTATTAGTCTACTTGATCTGCACCATGCTCTTGTTTTTGCAGTACGTTTTAAAGATTGGTGTTGGTTTTTGCAGTTTGCTGTTCTCTGCAGTGATTGGTGATGTTTTGCTTTGGAGACTTCTTATTAAAACACTGACCTTGAGTGTTACCTGGTATTTGGGTTTTGTACTGAAGGCATTACTGTACTTCGGGTACCACCTCATGGAGACAATTAGCAATTATACCTCTTCCTCTGAGAGGTTTTTTATGGAGGAAATACAGAATGGCACCTTCGCTGCCTTCTTCTATGATGCTTCATCCTTCGTTACAACAACTCTTTTGTATCTCCAACATCCTTCGGTAGTTAAGATAGATCTATTGATAGTTCTTGGGAATATTGTTTCTGTTTTGTCTAAGGTTAATAAGCATTTTAAGAATATCATCCAGAGATCTGCCTCAAGGCTGGATAGTTACGAGTGGCAGGGTGTGTGGGAGAGTATGGGACATTCACATCCTTGGCATAGACTAACTCAGGAGAGGGTATTGCAAAGACCCAAAAGGGTACCGGTGGGCTTTTGGTATAGCTGCCTTGGAGATGGAGGAAATTAAACAGCTGTCTACCCTGCCTGGTCTCTCGAAGGACCCTTCTATTGCGGGGCTGCTGAGGGCCGAAGAACAAGAGGTGCCAATCGCTACCACTACAGTGCACCGGCGGCAATATCGCACCAACAGAGACTCCCTGATTCCCATCCATAAGCTGATTCGTCGACTGGAGAGCCAAGGAGTGATCAGCAAGACTCGCTCACCCTTTAACAGTCCCATATGGCCAGTGCGAAAGTCTAATGGAGAGTGGAGACTAACAGGAGACTACCGGGGCCTGAACGAAGTCACGCCGCCGCTGAGCGCTGCCGTGCCGGACATGCTGGAACTTCCATATGAACTGGAGTCAAAGGCAGCCAAGTGGTATGCCACAACTGACATCACTAATGCGTTTTTCTCTATCCCTTTGGCGCTAGAGTGCAGGCCACAGTTTGCCTTCACTTGGAGGGCCGTCCAGTACACCTGGAATCGACTGCCCCAGGGGTGGAAACACAGCCCTACCATTTGCCGTGGACTGATCTAGACTGCATTGGAACAGGGTGAAGCTCCAGAACACCTGCAATACATTGATGACATCATTGTGTGGGGCAACACAGCAGCAGAAGTTTTGAGAAAGGGAAGAAAATAGTCCAAATCCTTCTGGAGGCCAGCTTTGCCATAAAAGAAAGTAAGGTCAAGGGACCTGCACAGGAGATCCAGTTTTTAGGAATAAAATGGCAAGATGGACATTGTCAGATCCCACTGGATGTGATCAACAAAATAACAGCCATGTCTCCACCAACCAGCACAAAGGAAACACAGGCTTTCTTGGGTGTTGTGGGTTGTTGGAGAACGCACATTCCAAATTACAGTCTGATCGTAAGCCCTCTCTATCAAGTGACTCGGAAGAAGAACAATTAAAATGAGGCCCTGAGCAACGACAAGCCTTTGAACAAATTAAACAGGAGACATTTCATGCAGTCGCCCTTGGGCCAGTCCGGGCAGGACAAGATGAACAAAATGTGCTCTACGCTGCAGCCGGGGAGAACGGCCCTACCTGGAGCCTCTGGCAGAAAGCACCAGGGGAGACTTGAAGTCGACCCCTAGGGTTTTGAAGTCGGGGATACAGAGGATCCAAGGCTAGCTATACTCCAACTGAAAAAGAGATATTGGCAGCATATGAAGGTGTTCAAACCACTTCAGAAGTGGCTGGTAGTGAAGCACAGCTCCTCCTGGCACCCCGACTGCCAGTGCTGGGCTGGATGTTCAAAGGGAGGGTCCCCTCTACACATCATGCAACTAACGCTACATGGAGTAAGTGGGTTGCACCCATCACGCAACGGGCTCGAATAGGAAACCCCAGTCGCCCAGGAATCTTGGAAGTGATCATGGACTGGCCAGAAGGCAAAGATTTCGGAATATCGCCAGAGGGGGAGGTGACGCGTGCTGAGGAGGCCCCGCTGTATAATAAACTACCAGAAAATTAGAAGCAATATGCCCTGTTCCCTGATGGGTCCTGTTGTCTTGTGGGAAAGCATCGGAGGTGGAAAGCTGCTGTATGGAGTCCCATACGACAAGTTGCAGAAACTGCTGAAGGAGAAGGTGAATCGAGTCAGTTGGCAGAGGTGAAAGCCATCCAGCTGGCTTTAGATATTGCCGAACGAGAAAAGTGGCCAGTGCTCTATCTCTATACTGACTCATGGATGGTGGCAAATGCCCTGTGGGGGCGGTTACAGCAGTGGAAGCAGAGCAACTGGCAGCGCAGAGGCAAACCCATGTGGGCTGCTGCACTGTGGCAAGATATTGCTGCCCGGGTAGAGAGCCTGGTTGTAAAAGTACGTCACGTAGATGCTCACGTACCCAAGAGTCGGGCCACTGAAGAATATCAAAACAATCAGCAGGTGGGTCAGGCTGCTAAGATTGAAGTGGCTCAAGTGGATCTGGACTGGGAACAGAAGGGTGAATTATTTCTAGCTTGGTGGGCCCATGACACCTCAGGCCATCAAGGAAGAGATGCAACATATAGATGGGCTGGTGATCAAGGGGTGGACCTGACCATGGACACTATTGCACAGCTTAGCCATGAATGTGAAACATGCGCTGCAATCAAGCAAGCTAAGCGGTTCAAGCCTCTCTGGTATGGAGGACGATGGCTGAACTATAAATATGGGGAGGCCTGGCGGATTGATTATATCACAGTCCCACAAACCCGCCAAGGCAAGCGCCATGTGCTTCCAATGGTGGAGGCAGCCGCCGGATGGCTGGAAACATATCCCGTGCCCCATGCCACCGCCCAGAGCACTCCTGGGTCTTGAAAAGCAAGTCCTGTGGCGACAGGGCACCCCAGAAAGAATTGAGTCAGATAACGGGACTCATTTCCAAAACAACCTCATAGACACCTGGGCCAAAGAGCACGGCATTGAGTGGGTATATCACATCCCCTACCACGCAACAGCCTCTGGGAAAATCGAACATACAATGGACTGTTAAAGACTACACTAAAAGCAATGGGTGGTGGAACATTCAAACATTGGGATACACATTTAGCAAAGGCCACCTGGTTAGTCAACACTAGGGGATCTGCCAATCGAGCTGGCCCTGCCCAGTCAAGACTCTGACGTACTGTAGAGGGGGATAAAGTCCCTGTAGCGCACCTAAAAAATATGACGGGGAAGACAGTCTAGGTTACTCCTGCCTCAGGCAGAGGTAAACCCATCCGTGGGATTGCTTTTGCTCAAGGACCTGGGTGCACTTGGTAGGTGATGCGGGAGGATGGGGAATTCTGATATATACCTCAAGGGGATTTGATTTTGGGTGAAAATAGCCAATGAACTGAATTGTAGAATGGTAGTTGCTATATAATACCGGATGTCATCACTTCAATGATTACTATGTGCCATATCAGTACATCATACAGTAAGAATCACCCAGATTAATGAAGAATGAACTTTGAGGAAACCGAGCAAAGTGCAACGGTGATGGAACCAGAACTGGCTTCAGCATGCACCAATCCAACACCACACACCATCTCTTCTGCCCTGAAAGACTGTTATGACAGATGGAGCCCAAAGTCATGGACTAAATCAACTCAACAAACATTTTAGAGGGATAGCCTATAGACTAAGGAAATTGTGTGTGTGTGTGTGTGTGTGTGTGTGTGTGTGTGTGTGTGTGTGTGAGTGTGTGTGTGTGTGTGAGATTAATTGGAATGTATTCGAAAGCATAAGCCCTGGGCATGATGTATGTGGTATGGAATAAGGGGTGGATACTGTCCTGGTTTCAGCTGGGATAGAGTTGATTTTTTCTTCCCAGTAGCTGGTACAGTGCTGTGTTTTGGATTTAGTATGAGAATAATGTTGATAACACACTGATGTTTTGGATGTTGCTAAGTAGTGATTACACTAGTCAAGGGCTTTTTAGCTTCCCACGCTCTGCCCGGTGCACAAGAAGCTGGGAGGGGGCACAGCCACGACAGCTGACCCAGACTGGCCTTAGGGCTATTCCATACCGTATGATGTCATGCTCAGTATGTAAACTGGGGGGGAGTTGGCCGGGGGCAGTGATCGCTGCTTGGGAACAGGCTGGGCATCGGTCGGTGGCTGGTGAGCAATTGTATCGTGTATCACTTGCTTTGTATATTATTATTGTATTTTATTATTATTATTATTATTATTATTATTATTGCTCCTCCTCCTCCTATTCTACTTCATTTTACTTCAATTATTAAACTGTTCTTATCTCAACCCATGAGTTTTCTGACTTTCACCCTTCCAATTCTCTCCCCCATCCCACTGGGGTGGGGGGAGTGAGCGAGCGGCTGGGTGGTGCTTAGTTTCTGGCTGGGGTTAAACCACGACAACCTGTCTGAACAAACTGTTCTTTTAGGCAAAACACCATTATTCACATTGAAAACAGCAGAAAATGCTACTGCTTCTGCCCATTCCTGCTACAAAACGACCATAATCACCTCTTAGAAACAACCAGGAAAAAATAAGACACACATACACACAAGCACACACATCTCTATACCTAGACCTACCTGAGTGTGAAAAGCTGAGCTGTGACTTGCAGGAGAAGCGTGCTCCTGTGAGACTTCTCGTCCTTGCTCTCCTCCCATCAGCTAGAAATGTGATGAGAAACAATTTCACAAGTTAAGCCCGAAAAGCAGTCGTGCGGTACGAAAAATGCTCATGCAGAACATCCATTTGCTTCAATATACGTGTTGTCTCTGTGAACAGCTGCCTCTACATACACCATCACAAAATATCAAACCACTGCAGAAAAAAAAATAAAAAGAATACATCTTTTACTAAGCATCAAGGAAGCTTATAGTTCTGCTTCATTAGGAGCAGT
Organism: Nipponia nippon; assembly: GCF_047370975.1. Lineage (NCBI taxonomy): Eukaryota > Metazoa > Chordata > Aves > Pelecaniformes > Threskiornithidae > Nipponia > Nipponia nippon. The sequence continues at coordinate 174,582 of NW_028262403.1, forward strand.
TTAGCTGATACTCAAAGTAAAACTAAAAATAACGAGAAGCATAACCAAGGTCTTTCAGTCTGTAAAAACACCTACAAAGAAAGAGCCCTAACAAGTTAAACCAATTCTGAGTCTTGGATCTCAGGCCCAAGAGAAACCTGCAGCCCAATGAAGAAGATGATTGAAAAAGAAAAGGCAGTGGCTCGCTCAGTGCATGACTTGCCGCAGTACACAGCAGAGGCTTTAGCAGAAAGAGACCATTTCTGATTGACAGCGTTTAATCTAGAAATGATTGAATGGGTGAGGAGGGGAAAAAAAAAAATTACCACCACCTTCTTTTCATCATGAATTCCCAGAGCAGGCATGTGCCTTTAGATGTGCACACAAATATTCTCCGTTCTGGAATTTAAAATACCTTAAATTTGGGAACAAGGTGGACATTTGCTCATCTTCATCCCAAGAGACGTAATTCGGCTTTGCTCTGGATGGTGCTCCACTTACAATCTTGCGCTACTACGGTGCATAAAGCCTCCACATCCCACCCTGAGATTAGAACCATCTTTAGGATTATTTTGTAAAAATTCCTTGGATAAAATTAAGCAGTATCAACACAGTAGCACCTTAGATAGCAACTATCTTTAACCTCAGGACCCGGAAGAATGATGGAGAAGATCATGCTGGGTGCCACTGAAAGACTTGTAAAGAACAACGCAATCATCAGGCACAGTCAACACGGGTTCACAAAGGGCAAGCCCTGTCTAATTTGATATCCTTCTACGATAAGGTCACCTGCCTAGTGGGTGAAGGGATGGCGGTGGATGCAGTTTTTCTGGGTTTTAGTAAGGCTTTTGGCACTGTCCCTCACAGCATCCTTCTGGACAAGTCACCCAGCTGTGAGATGAGCAGGTAGACGGTGCACTGGGTGAAGAACTGGCTGAACGGCAGGGCTCAAAGGGATGCAGTGAATGGGGCTCCATCTGGCTGGCAACCAGTCACCAGCGGTGCTCCTCCAGGCTCAATTCTAGGGCCCGTTCTGTTCAATCCTTTTCTCAATGATCTGGATGCAGGAGTTGAATGCGCCCTTAGGAAGTCTGGGGATGATACGGAAGTGGGAGGTGCTGCTGACTCTCTCGAGGGACAAGAGGTCTTGCAGAGGGGTCTGGACAGGTGGGAGCACTGGGCAATCATCAACGGCGTGAAACTGAACAAGACCAAATGCCGGATTCTGCACCTGGGACGGAGTAACGCCGGGCACAAGTCTAAATTGGGAGAGCAGCCCTGCAAAAGGGGTCTGCAGGTGCTGGGTGACAGCAGGCTCAACAGGAGGCAGCAGTGTGCCCTGGCAGCCAAGAGGGCAAACCGCATCGTGGGGTGCATCAAACACAGTGTAACCAGCCGGTCGGAAGAGGTGATTATCCCGCTGTATTTAGTGCTGGTGCGGCCTCACCTTGAGGATTGTGTGCGGTTCTGGGCCCCACCATTTCAAAAGGATGTCAAAGTACGTGAATGCGTGCCGAGAAGGGCAGCAAAGCTGAGGAAGTGGCTGGAAGGTGTGTCCTATGAGGAGTGGCAGAGGACACTGGGCTTATCTATTTTGGAGAGAAGGAGGGTGAGGGGCGACCTCACGGCTCTCGACAGCTTCCTGAGGAGGGGAAGTGGAGAGGGAGGTGCTGATCTCTTCTCCCTGGTACCCAGTGCCAGGACGTGTGGCACTGGCTCAAACGTGCGTGAGTCAGGGGAAGTTCAGACTTGACATGAGGAAACATTTCTTTACCGAGAGGGTGGTTAAACCCTGGAACAGGCTTCCTGGAGAGGTGGTCGATACCTCCTGCCTGTCAGTATTTAAGAGGCAATTGGACAATGCCCTTAATGCCATGCTGCAACTTTTGGTCAGCCCTGAAGTGGTCAGGCAGCTGGTGATCAATGGAGGCCCCTTCCAACTCAACGAGCCATTAAGTACCTCAGCCTTCTCTTCATCCTTCATGGCAATGTTTCCCTCCACATCTAACAAAGGAGGGAGATTCTCCCTGGCCCTCCTTTTGTCGCTGATGTATTTGTAAAAACATTTTTTGTTATCTTTGACGGAGGTGGCCAGCTTAAGTTCTAGCTGGGCCTTTGCCTTTCTAATCTTCTCCCTGCATAACCTCACAACATCCTTGTAGTTCTCCTGAGTCACCTGCCCCTGTTTCCAAAGGCGGTAAGCTCTCCTTTTTTTCCTGAGTTCCAGCCAAAGCTCTCTGTTCAGCCAGGCCGGTCTTCTCCCCTGCCTGCTCGACTTACAGCCCATGGGGACGGCCTGCTCCTGCGCCTTTGAGACTTCCTTCTTGAATAACATCCAGCCTTCCTGGACTCCTTTGTCCTTCAGGACTGCCTCCCAGGGGACTCCGTTAACCAGACTCCTAAACAATCCAAAGTCTGCCCTTCTAAAGTTCAGGGTAGTGGTTTTGCTGACCCCCTTCCTTACTTCTCCAAGAATTGAAAACTCTATCATTTCACGGTCGCTGAGCCCAAGACAGCCTCCGACCACCACATCACCCACCAGGCCTTCTCTGTTTGTATACAGCACAGGCCTTCTCTGTATACAGCAGGTCCAGCAGGGCACCTCCCTTGGTTGGCTCGCTTACCAGCTGCGTCAGGAAATTATCTTCCACACACTCCAGGAACCTCCTACATGTTACTGTATTTTATTTTATTTTATTTTCTTGAGGGTTATTTTTTACTATTTTATTTTATGTTGGTTTATGTTATTTTATGTTACATTGGTTTATGTTTTTTATTTTATGTTATTTTATCTTACTTTATGCTATTTGATGCTATTTTGCTGAATCTCTTTCAGAGCCGATGCTCACAAGCATTAACACAATGCGCATGTGTAGCCAGGAGCAGGCTGATGTGTTCTTCGGTTTAGCTTGAAAAGTCATCCCTTGCAGTGTGGCAAAGGAAAGCCACAGAAAGGAGCAGCAGGAATACGGGCCAAGCAGTCCCTCGTTTCTGTACAGTGCAGAAGAACTTGAATGAGGATGGGCACCGACCACACAAAACACTCCCATGCTGCCTGGGAGGACTACCAGCAAGGTACTGAGCATGGACATGCCTCCAACATTGGTAAAACTCCTCAGGTGGATTCCTTGGAGGAGTCTGGGCTGCTGCCTATGAAATTGAGCTGTCTCCAGGGGAGCCCAAACATTCTGGAGATGCCTCTGAGGATTCCTGAGCACCTACCAGGCATGGACCTGCCTGCAACACCAAGAAAAGTCTTCAACTAACTAACTAGGAAAATTGCGGTGCTGCTACCAGGGACTTGAGCTGTCTCTAAGGAAAATGGAAACACTCCGGCAGACGGATGGGAAAAGTCCTGACGCAGAAACAGGAATGCACCGGCCCCCAACATACAGAATGCTCTTTGGGTAGCTACCTTAGAAGATTCTGAGGCTGCTATCTGGAAATTCTCTTGCCTCAAGGGGAAACCAAAAGACTCTGGGAAATTCCTGGGAGGAGTTCCAGAGAGCTCTCCGGCATGGACTTGCCTCCAACATACACCAAACTCTTTGCGTCTCTACTCTGGTGCAGTCTGGGGCTGCTACCCAGGACTTCAGCTCCCTCCACAGCAGGACAAAACACTATCAGGAATCAAGGACACAGTAGCAACCAAGAGGATGGCAGCAGTCAATGAGGGCAGCCATCAATCCTATAGCAACGACCAGTCTTTTAGCAATCAGCAACAGAACAGCAGCAACCAAATAGGTGCATACTACTGCAGGTTACTACAAACTTATCATTAGGGAGGGAACTTATCCTCAAAATAGCAGCAGATATACTGACGATAGATTCCTTATATGGAGATAGAATACCGGTATAAAGTGAGATAGACAGATTTCAGAAAGGGCCAAAGCATCCCAGAGGGGAGGGCAAACCGATCCCAGAGGGGACCCAGCCCTCCCAGAGGCGGGCAGATAAACCTGACCAACTCCAAAAGCCAGCCCAAAGGGGGAGCAATAACCTGACAGACAGAGTCTCACTTCACAGGTCATCTGGAGCTGTCTGGATTCTCAGTACTTAGCTGTGCTTCAAAGCAGCCAGCTGCACGTTTCAAGGATGCTGCTGGTCGCTAGGCTCAGCTCCCGGGCTCGCAGGAATGTTCTTCTGCCAGGTCACTTCTCCTTCCAACCACTCGCCTTTAATGGCTGCTCACACCTGCCTGCTCCTGCCCTATCAGCTCCTCAGGCACCAGCGACCTCACAAGCACCTGCACAGCAGGAGCATCCTCACTTCCAACATCCCAGCTTTTTCCCCTCCATCTCTATCTTTCATCTCCCTGTGCTCTCCTCTCTCCCAGGCGCCTTTCTCACCCACTCCACCACCTCCCAATGCCTCTGTCTGTCTCCGTGTTTGTGTCGCAGATGTGACCTCAGAAGCATTGTCCCAGCCAGTTTACCTGCATCTTCTTCTCTTCTGCCTGTGCTCTCATCGTGACTGTGTCAGCTGTCTGATGGACTTTTGACCTCAAAGGGCATTTCGTCCTGCCTCCCTTCTGCTGTGAAATCCTGCTCCTGCAAGAGAAGTGACAGTCAGTCAGGGTCACCTCTGTGCCACCTGCATCTTCCTGAGCTGGACAGCTGCTGGGAACTGTCACCATCAGCCCCGGCTCTGCTTGAAGTCTTCTCCTGGCACAGGCGTAGCTCTGGCTGTGCTTGGGGCGGGCCATGCTTCCTGAAGGAGGACAGCAACACTCACAGTTACTCCTGGGCAGTTTCCAGCTGGGAAAAGCTGATTTGAGGCAGGTTTGCCACAGGTCCGGGCGTGCTCCTTGTCCCCCAGCTCGGCCACAGGTCCCACATTTGGCTCCCTCCAGCAGGAGCCTGGAAAGCCCCTTCCCAGCTGGGAGCGCCAGGCCAAGGGCACGGGGCAGAAACAGCCCCCTCCCCCGAGCACCCCAGCCCCCAGCTGGCCTCTGCCCCCAAACTCCTCAAATTCCAAACAGGCTCGCCCCCTAACTTAATTATCTTCAGTTTTAAGAAAAGAAACTGTGTACTGCCAGATTCAGTAGTCCGACTAAGACTGTTAGAGGGCGATTTGGGCTTCAGCTCCAGAACAAAAGAGTTTCCATTACAGAATCCCAGCCACCACTGCCATGATCGTCTTGTCACTGACCCACAAACACTGCATTGTAAACAAATCAAACAACTAATAAAAAGTACCCTCTCCCCGCCAAATCTTTGTTTCCCTCAGAACTTTAGACTGCCGCAGTAATAATCATGCTTTGAGTCTCTAATTACACCTGACAACCCTCCAAAGCTCCTGTCCTTAGACAAACACACACCATCCTGCGGGACAGGACAACACAGGGTCAGCCAGTATGACTGGCAGTGGCACATGAGGTCCTTGTGTCCGAAAACACTCGCTAAGTCCCTGATCCCATGAGACCAAAGATTTTCTACTTTTTCCTAAGAAGTTCAGGCCCTTCTAGGGATCTTTAAAAGATCCTGACCTTAAAATGGCAACAATTTGGGCACAGGGGACGGGTCAAGTCATTTGTTTTAGTGTTCTCATAAAACCTGGGGCATGTGTTTTATCTGTTCCAAAACTATTTTTCCCTTTTCTTCACATTTCTCCCCCAAAAGAGAAAAAAAAAGCCAAGGAGTAACAGCATCAGGACATTTCAAATGCTCTGCTAATACAGGAGGTTTCCACTAAGCAGGCCAGGGGAAGAGGTGCAGCAAGCTGGAAGCTGCAAGGCACACACCAGCAGCGTGCTACAGGGAACAGCCAGTGCCCATCGGCACCCTTGTCCTGACAGACGGCCGTGGCTGAAGACAAGTCTGCTCGGTCAGGACGCTGACCCTCCACTGCACCCACGCCCAGCCCTGACCAAAACGGGACAGAGAGAGACACAGAGAGACTGTCCAGAAATGGCGTTTGGCTCACGGGGCGTGCAGGGCAACAGGGACCCAGACAAACTGGTAACAAGTCCTCGTGGTCACCTTTTGCTCCTTTTTGCCTCCCAGGTGACGCTGGTCAAGCTCCAGGCACCTGCAACCATTCACTGTACACAACTCCTCTGGTGCTGGATATCGGAGATATGTTGAATAAAACAACGTACCGTCAGAGATGTTGCCTGTTCACCTTGAGCTGGGGGGGATATCCTGCAGAAAGTGAAAATTTTCCACGGAGGAAAACTATGAACCACCTGTGTTGTGGGAAAAGAATTTGGGAGGGAGCTAAAAGATAGACGAGTATTTGGTTAATTAACAAACCATGGAAAACTCATGGCTATGCCCTTGAAGAAGAGCTCCTGGACTGATAAAAGGGAACATCCTGGCACCAAAGACTGGACGGTGGCCAGAGAAACATGAAGTCTGATAAAACTGCAGTAACTGGGTGAAAGGGAAATGTGGTGAGGGGAGATCGCGACCACCAACTCAATTCAGGACTGAAAAGACTTGCCCCCCGACACCTGAAAGGAGCATGCCTACTAATTTGCATAGCAAGGGAGGCTAATTTTAATATAACCAATAGTGTATGAGATGTTAATCACTAACCAGTAGGTGTAAAATTAGGCAGGATTATACTAATCATGTAGTGATATAAATATGCTGTAATTATGTAGGAAGGTGTGCTAGCTTTGTGGATTTACCACCTAGCACCCACCTCTACGCAGACCTGAAATAAACCACCTCTGCTTTCTGTGTTAATTGGCATCTGCACACCGGGCGAATGACCCCGCTTTTGGGACAACAGGGGGAAGGTGCGTGCGTGGGTGAGGAAGATCTGCTTTCTCCATTTAAACACTGCAGGATTCGGACAAGAGGATGGCACTGAAATCAAAAGGGTAAGCGACCAAGAAGGCTCCAACTGCACATTTCCACCTGATTGCCTTAAAGAAAGCAGACTTTGGATCCCCACTGCTCACTTCACCCTGGAATAGTCCCACTCCTTGTCCGAAAGCTACTGTGCGCCTGGCTGAGGACAGATGTACCAGTCACAGAAAGAAATCAGAGCTAAACCCTGAACTTTCCCTGGTCAAGTCTTCTTGGAAAACTTCTTTCCTGGATTGTTTGAAAACCTGTAACTGCAAGAAAACACCTCTGACGAGCTGACTGGAACTTCCCAGCTGGGGTAAAACCATCCACACTCAGTACCCCCATTTCCCAAAAGCCGGCAGCACAGCTTGGGTGGGGGAAAGGCAGGTGTCAGACCTTGGGGCTGAGAGCGGGGCACAAGCATCTGCCAAGGGAGCTGCATCCAACCAGGAGCGCTCCCCACTGCCTTCTCTGGCAACACAGCCCCGGTGTGTGCTCTCACCGGGAGGGAGAAACAACTTCCAACATTTCCCTCATTTCCCAGGGATTCCCGGGGCCATGGCATCACAGAATCATAGAATGCTTTGGGATGGAAGGGACCTTTAAAGGTCCTCTTGTCCATCCCCCCTGCAACTGCCAGGGATATCGTCAACCAGATCAGGTTGCTCACAGCCCCGTCCAGCCTGGCCTTGAATGTTTCCAAGGATGCGGCATCACCACCTCTCTGGGCAACCCCTTCCAGTGTTTCACCACCCTCATTGTAAAAAATTTCTTCCTTAGATCTAGTCTGAATCTACCCTCTTTTAGTTTAAAACCATTCCCCCTTGTCCTATCGCTACAGGCCCTGCTAAAAAGTCTCTCCCCATCTTTCTTATAAGCCCCCTTGAAGTACTGAAAGGCCGCAAGAAGGTCAACCCACACTTTCCCCCTTTGCATGCAGGAGTGATTGGCTTTCAGCCGCTACCTTAATGGCTCTCTTGGCCATGCTCTTCTTCCGTCTTGTTTCCCACCGTATCACTCAGGGTGGGCTTCTTGTCATTCTACACTGAGCCCAACTTCTCAGTAGGAGGACTACACTGCTGTCCCCATGCTTACCTGTTGTAGAATATGGGAAAGAAATGATAATTAGCAAATAGTAATTCTCCCTGGACCCCGTACCTATCTAGTCTATAGCCTACAGCTCTGAAGGTACAGACCAGCCTCTATTTCCTCTATCTACTTACTCGATGATGTGTCCAGAAAGCCAAATCATAATTATCTTTAACAGAGAATACAACTGGGGGAGAAAGAGGAAAAAAGAAAAGGTGGAGAAAAGGAGAAGTGTAGGCACACAACTGAAAAAGAAAGGTCCGAGTGATCCCAAAGACCAGCTCAGCCCACCTTGCTTTTACTGGCAAGAAGTTGTACAGCTTGGAGGAAAAAAAGCTGACTTTGATGCACACAGGTGTCTGAGTTCAGACGTGAAACAGCAGAAAAACCTTGACCCATCTCCTTTTCACTGTCCTCCTGCCTGTGTGCATACTGGGAATTCCTCGTTTCCCCGAATTCCTCCCGAACTAACAGGGATGTGGCATCTGTCCAGTCCACGTGCCACTACGAGAAACAGTTTTGACCACTAAGGGGGTAGAAAACAACTGCATCTGCAGAAGCAAAGGGGCAGCCACACCTCAGCTTCAGAGATGCCCAAAGCTGCCCTGAGCCGCAGGAGCCCCTGGCACCCTGGCATTTGCTTGGCCCTGAAGCCCTGCGGGGCCTGCCAGCACTGGGGAGTCCCGGGGACAGAAGCCAAGGACAGCGGTCAGCCCCTGTGGGGAAAGTGACAGGGCTCTGTCCTCCCTTCTGGCCGCAGGAGGATGCCCTGGGCAGGCCGTCTCTCCTCCTCACCGCCCGGGGGAAGGCGAGGCCTGAGGAAGGCCCTGGGCGCTGGGCTCAGCACGGGCACCGGGACCGGGGGCAGAGCCCCGTCTCCTGCCAGCTGCCGGCCTGGCCGAGGCCAGCGGCTCCCGTCACGCAGCTCCTCCTGCCCAGGGCTGTGGCTGGAGCACAGACAGACCCACAATTTCGGAAAGACTTGCCAATCAGAGCAAATCCAGGGCAGCTCCCCTTCCTTCCCCTTCCCTGCCCTTCTTCCCCTTTCCCTCCCCTCCCTCCCTGCGCAGGCCCAGACCCCCCGAGCAGAGCGAGGGACGGCAGAGCTGTGCACACACACACCTTGTGCTGCTGAGAGAGCAGCTCCCGGCACCATGGCCCTTCTGGAGGCCGTCTCTCCACAGGCCCCGTGTCCCGGCGGGCTGAGGAGCTGCTGCGCTGCGGGGGGCAGCGGGCGCAGGGAGGCTCTGGGAGGAGAGGCCTGGGCTGCCTGAGCCTGCCCGGCAACAGCCGCCCCATTGGCCACAGCTGAGCCAATCAGCGGAGCCGGAGGCGGCCTGTCAGTCAGAGCCGGGCTGGGGCGGGGCCGGAGGGGGCTGAGGCCCAGGGGCCTGAGGAGAAAGGGGCGAGAACCGGGCCGGGGGCAGCCGGGGTGAGGAGGGGACCAGGGCCAGGACCAGGGCCAGGGCCAGGGGAGCTGCAGGAGCAGGAGCAGGAGCAGGTATGTCCCAGTGCGGATGGGCCTGGAGGGAGGGATCTGGAGGCCTCACTGCCCACGGGCCCCGCCATGGCCCAGTCCCCAGCCCTGGGCCTGAGTGCTCAGCCCAGGGACAGCCCCAGCAGCAGGGTCAGAGCGGTTCCTGCTGCTGCCCCGAGGGTCGCCAGCCCCAGCCCTGACAGCTGGGGGTGGGTGTTTGATGTCCGCAGGGCAGGGGAAGGTAGAGCAGCCTCCTCTCCCACAGGCGGCTCCAAGCTTTGGAGCAGGCATGCTGTGGTGGGGACAGGCCAGGGGCCTTTGCTGTCCCCAGGCCTTCGTGTGGGTCTCATGCTGATGGACAGCCGCATCTCTGCTGACAGCCTTTGATAAGACATGGAAGTTGTCTCTTTCTCCAGGTGAGAGCACGCACTGGGGCTTTGTTGCCAGAGGAGCCAGTGGGGAGCGCTCCTGGCTGGATGCAGCTCCCTTGGCAGCTGCTTGTGCCCCTCTCTGGGCCCCAAGGTCTGATACCTGCCTTTCCCCCCACCCAAGCTGTGCTGCCAGCTTTTGGGAAATGGGGGTACTGAGGGCGGATGGTTTTACCCCAGCTGGGAAGTTCCAGTCAGCCTGTCAGGGATTTTTTCCTGCCTCCTTCAGTTGGGGTTTTTTCTTTAAATGTCTTTTTTCCAAGGAAACTTCACCAAAGCAAGTTCAGGGTTGAGCTCTGATTGCGTTCTGTGTGGATTGTGTCTGTCCTCAGCCAGGCACACGGTAGCTTTCAGATGAGGAATGGGACTATTCCAGGGTGAAGTGAGCAGTGGGGATCCCAGGCCTGTTGTGTTTAAGGCAATCAGGTGAAAATGTGCAGTTAGAGCTGTCTGTGTTGCTGACCCTTTTGTTTGCAGTGCTCCCTTCTAGTTCTCTGTAATGCTCACTGCTACTACTCGGCTCCATCACGTTTAAATTTCTGTAAATTGATGCTGCGCTTTGCAACTGTTTCTACTTGATTCTTCCCAGGTTTGAAAATTCCCTCTTCAGGTCTCTCTACTTTCTTCTCTCTTCTGTCCCACAGAACCGTATTTGACTGCAGGGGCTGCAGAGTCTGTTTTTCCTCCCCGCGGTGAGGAAAACATGGGCATGAAAAAGAAACAGATAGTGATTCTGAAAAGACCCCTTTCTTTGTGCTTCTTTTCACATTCAGTTGCCTACTGTGGGTTCTTAAATGCTGTGAGTTACTCTGAGTCTTAGCAATCCCTTGTTTGCATGCTCAGGAGGTGCCTCAGAAACTCTGTTTGGGCGTTGCTTATGCCAGACAAGTAACCATAGCCCTTTCTGAAAAAGAGCTCCTGGGTGAGTTAGTTCCTCAGCCATAACGGCAGGGTTTCTGTTGGCATCCGCAAGAACTCGGGAGCAAACCCTGCTGATGAAAACCCTCAGGAGAAAAGGAAGGCTGGAGAGAGCAGAACAGATCCGTAGAGCTGCGCTGCTTTCCCCCCGATGGTGTCATACCTCCTGGCACGGCGACTGGGTAAGGGTGCTCTCAGGGTGTTTTGTCACCTTTTCCAGTGCTCACCACCAGAGAGCTGACGGCCCTGGGGGAAGGGCAGCACCCCCTTCTTTGTGCACCCCAGGATCTTGTCACGCTGCCTAAGCTCCTGCGCCAGCAGAAGTGGCTGAGAGTCGACTTGTTGAGGGAGGCTGGTGTGGGCACGAGGAAGATGCCGGGAGCAGACTTCCTTCAAGTCACCAAAGGGGTCTGTAGGGAGCAGAACGGGAGTGACCTGCTGCCACTGCCGTATGTCCTTGCGTGCAGAGCCAGGCTGGTTCCAGTGGAGGCAATGGTGGCGGTTCAGCAAGGGGCACTTTCTCTTGTCTTACCCTCAGAGGACGACTCCCACAGTCTGGGAAGCTGGAGGGGAAAGGGAGGGCAAGGCTGCGAGAGGTGGGATGTCCTCTCGAGCGGGTCATGGGAGTGAGGGTACCCGTTGCCTCATGGTCTCCAAAGAGAGTCACTGCTCAGTTCTGTGGCTGCCTGGATCCTGCTGCAGACACTGAACTGGCATCACGTTTCCCAGTGTCGATACTTGACCTTTCCCCCACCAGTCTCGTATCTCTATTCCCATTGCGCTGCCTTCCAGCACATATCTGTGCAGCACTGCTCATCCTGAGCCTCACTTCCCACAGGGGACAGTGGTACGGAGCTGTGAGGAACACGCTCAGGTCTACGAGGGTTCAGGAGTGCAGGTGTTAACTGATACTCTAGTCCAAGCCAAACTAAGCCTTCTCAGTGCCCAGGGCGCTGGGAAGTTTGGCATGTTAACAGCCGAGAGGTCTGCAGAAGGCAGCAAAAGCCCAGTAAAGCCCAATAAAGTTGTTAATGCTTAGGCCTCAGCAGGTTTTCTTTGTGCTGTGCTTCCCTGCAGAACACCAACAAATCTCATGGCACCTACTCTGGTGCAAGCCTTGATGGTTTTGTGATCCCACTGCCATTTCCTGTATTGGCTGCCAGGCCAAAGTTGCCATGAGAGACAAGGATCAGCAGGACGTGGTCATCTTGTTGATTTCCTTGAAACGGGGGAATTCTACAAGCAGTGGAGCTCTGGCTGAAGGTCAAAACCAGTGCCTGGAGATGAGGAAAGGACAATGCAGAGAGGTGAGAGGAGCCCAGTGTGTTGGGAGAGCCTCTCTGTATCCTCATTGACGGGAGATGCCAGAGTGGGTCCAGAACATGGTTCCCTGAGACCATATAGCAGCCTATAGCAGAGTGGCCAGGAGGAGACTGCTGGGGAAGAGCTTGAGAAGCCAGGGGATGTGCAATACTGCCGTCATCCCAATGGCAGGAGGGAGGTTGTTCAGTCCTTTGGGTTAGACTCAAAATCTGAAGCCTGAGGTGTAACGTCCTGTACTGGATTTTGGAAGGTAGCACTGATCATCCAGCTGATCCAAACCAGACCCTTTCTGCAGCTGTTGGTGGCAGCTGGAAAACAGAGGTTCAGGAGACCTTGCTTTTTAAAACCTAGCCCAGAGCAGAAGGCTTGTCATGGTACCTGTGTTGTCTTTCACTGCAGTTTTCACATCTTTGAGAGAAGAGGCTACCAGTTTGTAGTACTGACTGTTTTGCAGATTAAACATAACTTGTAAGCATGGAAGAGAACTGGACGTGGCCAAGCAAATGCCTGAGGCAACTGCAAAGTAGAGTTGGGGCAGTCTGTAATATTTCTGTCAGGCTCAAAAGCTAAAGGCTGTTTCCATTGCAAGAGGCGAGTCTGTTGGGAGCTCCAGTCTCGGAAATTCCAAACCCTGTGTGTTAAACAGGGATCAGCCCTGATGTTTCTTTCTGCCACTCTCTAACAGAGTTTCTCTGGGCTTTTTCTTTGGTTGGTTTTTAACCTCCGATAGGTGTCCAAGCTCTGTTCCATCAAGCCACTTGCAAACCTGCCACTTGCGCAGCTTCTGCTGGGGGCCAAGCCAAAGGGATGAAGCCTCGTGCTCGTACCAAGCCCAAAGCAAAGTTAAAGCACTGAGAAGTTCCCCCAGTCAGCCCGGAGCCAGAGTGCAGGTATGGAAGCTGTGATGAGATGGAAGAGCCTGGAAAACAATTCATCAGCAGGAGGCGATGGAAGAACGGGCAGTGTGTGTGGCACCTGGGATGAAGTGACAGGCTTAGTTTCATGTCTGGATCAGTAGTGTACTTGCACATTTACTAAGCCCCAGTTCAGAGCAGAAATTCTTGTTGCTCATCATGGGCGCCGGAGTGCTGTTCCTGCTCTCTCCTCCCCGGTGCATTAATGTAATCTTTTGCATATATGCAGGGCCTTGATAATGCTCCTGGGTGGGCAGCGTGTATGTGAAGGGCAGGTTTTCTGCATAGTTGTGACTGATGTTTCTTGTTTCTTTTGAACAGGAAAATCTTGATAGGTACTCCCCAGGAACTGCAGAAATGCAACGACCTGATGAAGAAAGAGGTGCCAATCAAGGAGGGAGTGTAGGTTAGTTCTGGTGGGTGTGCAATTGGCTGATGGGTCGGGCTCAAAGGGTTCTAGTAAATGGGGTTACATTGGGCTGGCGACCAGTCACTAGCGGGGTTCCACAGGGCTCCATCTTGGGGCCAGCACTCTTCAATATCTTCATAAATGACTTGGATGGAGGACTTGAAGGTTTGTTATCAAAGTTTGCCGATGACACAAAACTGGGAGGAGCCGTTGACACTCTCAAGGGCAGAGAGGCCCTGCAGAGAGATCTGGACAAATCAGAGAGCTGGGCAATCACCAACCGTATGAAGTTTAACAGGGGCAAGTGCCGGATTTTGCACCTGGGACATGGCAACCCTGGATGTACGTACAGCCTGGGGAAGGAGATTGTCCCTCTCTACTCTGCACTGGTGCGGCTTCGTCTTGAGTGCTGTGTGCAGTTTTGGGCACGACAGTACAAAAAGGATACAAAGCTCCTAGAGAGTGTCCAGAGGAGAGGCACAAAGATGGTGAAGGGTTTAGAGGGGAAGCCGTATGAGGAGCGGCTGAAGTCCCTTGGTCTGTTCAGCCTGGAGACGAGGAGACTGAGGGGAGACCTCATTGCGGTCTACAGCTTCGTCACGAGGGAAGGAGGAGAGGCAGGTACTGATCTCTTCTCCCTGACGACGAATGATAGGACCCGAGGGAACAGCAGGAAGGTATGCCAGGGAGGTTTAGGTTGGACATTAGGAAAAGGTTCTTCACCCAAAGGGTAGTGGAGTACTGGAAGAAGCTCCCCTGGGAGGTAGTCATGGCACCAAGCCTGACAACATTCAAGAAGCAATTGAACAACGCCCTCAGACATACGGTATGATTTTGGGGGTTGTCCTATGCGGGTACAGGAGTTGGACTCGATGATCCTTGTGAGTCCCTTCAACCTCACGTTATGCTATGATTCTATGGTTTTTAATTTTCTTGACTGTGTCCTAGCCAAAAGCCTTCTCTTAAACAATTGAAATGAGCTGAATTACTGGGGATTTTTCATCCCTACGCAACTCTGTATCGCTACAGACTTTCCCAGCCATAGTCACGGGCTCTGAGCCTGTACTATAGTGAGGTCCAAAGAAGGTATTAAAAAAAAAGATTGCAAACAATGGCTGTGGCTGTGGGCAGGTGGGAATAGACAGAAATGGGCAGTGTTACTCAGAAAGAGGAAGAGTGATGTGGGTACAGCCATAGCGTGACAGTTTTCATGGCCTTGAGCAGCACAGCAAGGATTTTCAGGCACCAAGGCCGGCTGCCAGGGTTGTGTGAACAGGTCCTCTTGAGCATGGAGACGGGCATGGGAGAAGACAGTGCCGTTCCTGTTGGTGTGTCGCAGGTGACAGTTGGTGGAAGCTGCTCTCAGGGCCTGTAATTTGGAGCTGTCGTCGTGGTACTCGGTGGGAAATAACGAGGGAGGGAGCTAAGTCATGAAAGGCCATATTAACTCGATGTGTGAAGGGAGGGAAACAACTTTGGGGTGTTAAGGAGACTTAGTTGCAATGAAGGCAGTGAGTGAGGTGATCCTTTGAGGAGCTTTCTGGATGGGTCAGAAGCGGGCAAGACGGCATGTAAGGACAGAAAAGGTTGTGGCAGTAGTTGAGCCAATCAGATCTCAAGTAGGAAATGATTTGGGCAATATCTGGCGAAGTTGGCATCTTGTGCGTGTGGCACAGCCTGCGTAAGGCCTGACTGCTGGCGAGGAGAGGAGTGTGAAAGGAGTGCTGGAGTGCCAAGGAACGGGGATGGAAGTGATCACAGGCTCATTTCTCAGTTTTCCATGGGCTATCTGTATACCCCATGTAACTCATCTTGTGTTCAGGAAGAAGTGCCACCCTTTTGGGGAAAAGAGGGGGAAAAAAAAAAAAAAAGGTAATCTGTAGCAGAGCTTGAACTTGGAGTGAGATGGCCATGCTTAGTCTTACCATTCTGGAGTATTAAAACCATTTCCTTGAAACACTTTCCCAAAATAACAAGGCATGACTTTCTGAAATAGCTGTTTTCCTAGGAGCTGCATCTGAGCTAAGGCAGATGAGAGCGTCTTGCCTGCTGTTAGTCACCGAGGCTGATGACAGGTCAGCCAGCAGTTCCGGCAAGGACAGAACAAGATAGATACGTATGCTTCTCTGTGCTGAAGGTAATTTCTGGAACATGTCTTGCATAAGTTGGTGTTTTGGTTTTGCAGGTTGTAGGTTTGGCAGGATCTAGTGTGTCATGGACATGATGGTAATAACAAAACCCGGTTGGATGGGGTTGAGAATGAGAAGGGTAAAGGTGAGAAAGAAACTCGTGGGCTGAGATAAAACCAGTTTAATAATTGAAAAGAAATTTTTTTAAAATATTGTAGGGAAAAGAGAAAAAAAACCAAACAAACAGAGAGAGGAAAATAAAGCCCAAGAAAAACAAGCGATGCAAATGAAAGCAATTGCTCAGCACCAACCGACGGATAGTCAGTCGGTACCTGAGCAGGGTCCCCCCTGCTACTGCCCCCCTCAGTTTTATTGCTGAGCACGACATCATACGGTATGGAATATCCCTTGGGTCAGCGGGGGTCAGCTGTCCCAGCTGTGTCCCCTCCCAACTCGCTGTGCACCTCCACCCTGCTCGCTGGCGGGGCAGCGTGAGGAGCAGAAAAGGCCTTGATGCTGTGTACGTACAGCTCAGCAGTAACTAACACATTGGTGCATTCTCGACAGTATTTTCAGCAGAACTCCAAAACACAGCCCCATAAAAACTGCTTTGAAGAAATTTAACTCTCCCAGCCAAAGCCAGTACAGTAAGGCATTTTGGATTTCATGTAATTTGCAAGAGTGCTTGAACAGTTTAATGTTATGTTGAGGTACAGTAGTTATAATGTCATCAGAAGAAAGTGAAGACAAAGAAGATGAAGGCGGCAAAGATACTCAAAAGCACTATAACCTTTGACAGCAGAAACATATCATTTACAGTTTCTATGAACAGTTTTCCTCCAATGTGGTGTTCTTTTCCAAGATTTACAGATGACATTTTGCTATTTGCACATCAGAATTCAGTGATTTTAGCATAAACCTCTCCAGTGAAATGTAGGAAAAATGACTGATGTATCTTGGAAAGAAGTGTCATTACATAGACTGGATAGTTTTACTCTTGTAGTTTACAGTTCTCCTTAAAACATAGGCACGTGTTTTCAACTTGTGCTATGCAGTGGTTAAAAAAACCAAACCAAACAGAAAAAAACGCCCTTAAAACTTTCTTCTGAAATTAGAGGGGGGTGAGATATCTTACATTTTCTGCTTTTTCCGCTATCCTGCTTTCTCTTAAACTTGTTTGTATCACTCTCATAGATCCCTTGCTTACTCTAGAGCCAAGGCAATGTAAGATATTTTTGGGGGGCTGGTCTTCTCCTGTCAGGCAGAGATGTCCATGTAGAAGTGCTTGGTCGCAGGGGCAAAAGGCCCGAACAGGTGGGTGCATGGGTAGTGATGGTTCTCCCTTATCAGCAGTCCTGTCGGTCCCATCAGGGAGTAATGCTTTGGAGGGCTTTCTGATCGGTGGTAATTGCAGAATAATGACGTGATTATATTATTATATTCTATTACATTAAATACTACCTGTGGCAGTCTGAGGGTATGAGAAGAACAAAGATTTGGGGAGGGGAGGATAATTTTAATTTGCCGTAAGTTTTAGTACAACAACGTGTTTGTGTGTCAGTGCCAAGATGGTCATGGAGTTGGCAGCTGAGATTCTGTACTGGAAATCCTTTTGTTCTGGAGCTGAAGCCCAAATCGCCCTCTAACAGTCTTAGTCGGACTACTGAATCTGGCAGTACACAGTTTCTTTTCTTAAAACTGAAGATAATTAAGTTAGGGGGCGAGCCTGTTTGGAATTTGAGGAGTTTGGGGGCAGAGGCCAGCTGGGGGCTGGGGTGCTCGGGGGAGGGGGCTGTTTCTGCCCCGTGCCCTTGGCCTGGCGCTCCCAGCTGGGAAGGGGCTTTCCAGGCTCCTGCTGGAGGGAGCCAAATGTGGGACCTGTGGCCGAGCTGGGGGACAAGGAGCACACCCGGACCAGGCTCAGGACCTGTGGCAAACCTGCCTCAAATCAGCTTTTCCCAGCTGGAAACTGCCCAGGAGTAACTGTGAGTGTTGCTGTCCTCCTTCAGGAAGCATGGCCCGCCCCAAGCACAGCCAGAGCTACGCCTGTGCCAGGAGAAGACTTCAAGCAGAGCCGGGGCTGATGGTGACAGTTCCCAGCAGCTGTCCAGCTCAGGAAAATGCAGGTAAGATGCGACAGAGGTGACCCTGACTGACTGTCACTTCTCTTGCAGGAGCAGGATTTCACAGCAGAAGGGAGGCAGGACGAAATGCCCTTTGAGGTCAAAAAGTGCATCAGGCACCTGGCGCAGTTGCGATGACAGCAGAGGAGGAAGAGAAGGAGATGCAGGTGACCCGGCTGGGACACTGCTGCCGCCGAGGTAAGATCTGCCACAGAGAGCCAGAGACAGCTACTGGGAGGTGGTGGAGTGGGTGAGAAAGGTGCCTGGGAGAGAGGAGAGCACGGGGAGATGGGAGACAGATATGGTGATGGAGGGGCAAAATGCAGGGTGTTGGAAGCGAGGATGCTTCTGCTGCGCGGGTGCTTGTGAGGTCAGCGGTCTCTGAGTAGCTGTTAGCGTCACAGCACGTCCTGGGCTTGTGCAGGTGCTTGTGGTGTCCCGTGTTGCTCAGTAGCTTTCTGGGTATGAGAAGTCACCTTGCTTGTGACACTTCTTCTGATGTCACTGATTGCTGAGCAGGTGATAGGGCGAGAGCAGGCCCCTGGCTTGTGCAGCTGCTTGTGTCGTCGAGAACTCCAGTTTTCACATCTTTTCAGACAAGAGGCAGTTTACAGTACTGACTGTTTTGCAGATCTTCTGCTTCTCTGTGCCCTGCTCTCTGTCCCTGCCTCTCCCTTTCTCTCTCCCCTTCCTTTTTCCTCTCCTCCTTTTCCCTCTCTTCCTCTCCCTCAGCCTGCCTCTGTTGCTCCATACCTCTGTCCTCCCTCCTGCCCTCCTCTGCTCTCTCTGTCCCGCTGCTCGTCACCATGATCCGGGACACCCCCTGCCCCCTTCCCCTCCATGCCCTACTCCCTGCCCCTGTGCCCACTCCTCACCAGGGGTTTCCTTTCTCCACCCGCTGCCCAGCTCCCTGCCCCATTCTCCTCCTCTCTCTGCCTCTCTCCTGTCCCTCTGTCCTGCTTCTTTCCCTCTCCGGGCACCCCAACACCCTAACCCAACCCTCTCTGCCACTCTGTCCCTCTTTCTTCCTCCTCCCTGCCCCACTGGGGTCTGGGACACAGGCAGACCGAGGGAGGAAACCCTGGGGCCTGCAGGAGGATCGGGCCCAGCCAGGACGGTGAGGCAATGTCCCAGGAGGGTGAGACAGAAGAAAGGAGCACCCCGCAGCATGCTGGGAGGTGTAGTCCTGGAGCACAGAGCCGCAAGGTGGCCATGTTGTTTCAGGGAAAAGCTGAGAACTGTAGTCCTGAGGCACACAAGATGCTGGTCAGAAATCTTAGTTCCTGGGGCATAGGACTGCAATGTAGCCATGTTCGAAAGTCTTTGAAACCCTGCCGGTGTCGTCCAGCCTCCGAGATCAGGAACTGTAGCGAGACGGAGTACGGGGAGATGCGGCTCGGTAGACAAGCAGCAAGAATGCTGCAAAAGTAGAGCTGCTTTGCAAAGTTGGCATGTGATTAGGAGTCGATAGCGTGGGTGGGAGTGATCAGTCAAGTGGTCTGGTACCTGACCGAGTGAAGGGTCCAAGAACCCTGTGTAAAGGCACACTGGTGCTGGAGCGGTGGCTTATGGGTAGCCATAGGCGTCGGCTATCTCCATGTCGATCTCCCTCTGCACAAAAAACTGCAGCTGCCCCAGTGTCATCTGCAGGGCCGCCCGCTGCCGCTCCTCCTGGGCCAGCTTCTTGAGGCGCTCCCGCTCGGGCCGCTGCTCAGGCGTGATGGGCACGGACTCCTCCTGCTCCTCCAGCGGGGTGGGCCTAGCCCGGGGCCAGCGGGAGTCAGGCGGCAGCGCGGAGTCGGCGGGAGGGCGCGGCAGGCGCGACGGCATGTGCAGCTGCTGCGGCAGCCCCTCCCGCGGGGTTTGGCCCCCCGTGGGCGACAGGCGCAGCCAGGTGGGCCGCTTGGGTTTGGCGGCAGCCCCGGTGCGCGCCTTGCTGCTCGATGGCGCCGCCGGTGCCGTCTCCTTCTCGCCATCAGCTGGGGCCTCGGAGGCAGCCGGCCCCTCGCCGTCTGTCGGGGCAGGGGGCAGGGGCCTGGGGACCTTGGGGGGCACGCTGGGGCCGGCCTGGGGCTGCGGCTGGGGCGGTTGGCGCACGGGCCCCACCGCCTTCACCCTTTGCCCCAGCGGGTGGAAGCTTTGGATGGAGGCCAGCAGGTGGGCCCTCAGGTCGGAGCGGGGCGTCCTCGGCCCCCGCAGTGTTTTGGCCTGGACCTTTTTGCGCAGCAGGCTGTCGTGGGGTCGCATGGCGCGGGGATGCGTGCTGCGCGCCTTCTCGAGCAGCAGCGGGCGGGGTGGGCGGGTGGGCGGCGGGGGCGGGGCGCTTTGCCCCCCGGCGTCCCCAGGGCTTCTGGGTGGCTGGAGCACCGAGGCGGGCCCATTGGTGTCCTCAGATGCCCTGCGCTTGGTGCCGCCCGCTTGGTGCGCGCCGCTGCCCACCTGCTGCCCGCTGCCACCCGCCGCCTCGCCGTCCCTGTCCGGCTTCCCCTCCGGTGGGGTTTTGGAGTGTTTTGCCACCCGGCACACCACCACCTTCTTCTTCTTGGGCGGCCTGTTGTCCCGCGGGGAGGTGTCTTGCGTCTTGGGGGTGCCGGCCGGCGCGGGGTGCTTGGCCTGCTTGCCGCCCGCCTTGCCCGATCTGGGCACCACCCGGCAGGAGGTGACGCCCGGCGGCAGCGGCAAGCAGGTCAAAAGCACGCGGGGCTGCCTCCGCAGTGCCTCCTGCACCTCTTGGTGGGGCTTCCTCTTGGGGTCCAGCGAGGGGGATGTCGGCAGCCCCGCCCAGGAGGGGTCGGCGTCCCCTAGCATGGCTGCCGCCGCTTGGTGCTGGGGGCAGTCGCCCTGCGCCCTGTCGTGCGGGAAGCTGGGGAGCTGGTTGAGGAAGGCGGTGGTGTCGGGGCCGCCGGGGCCATGGGGGTCGTCGGGGACATCGGGGGCGGTGGCCTCGCTGTCCCCCAGCATGGGCGCTGCTGCTGGCTCCTTGGTGCCGCTGCCCCCTGCCCTGTACTCGTTGAGGTGAGGGAGGTTGATGAGGGAGGTGGTGAAGTCGGGGCCGTCGGGCCATCGGGGACGGTGTCCTCGCTGTCCCCCATCCCCGCCACCACCGCTCGCTCCTTGGGGCAGCCGCCCTTCGGCACGTACTGGGAGAGGTCGGGGAGCTGGTGGCCCAAGGCGGTGAAGCTGGGGCTGTCGGAGATGCCAGGGACGGCCTCGGTGCCGTGCGCGGTTTGGAGGCAGGCGAGCGTCTCGTTGACGTTGGTGTCACCTGGCTGCTGAGGAAAGGCCTCTGCGAAGGTGTGTGGCCCCTGCTGGGACAGGTGCGCGGGCTTCTGCAGGGCCGCCAGGGTGGTCACCGCTGCTGAAAAAGCAAACCAAGCCAAGCCAAGCCCGTGGCGATGCAAGGTTTCCTGGGCGCGGTCCGCGCGCCCGCGGGCTCTGCCACCCGCAGCTGCTCACCTTTGGGCTTGGTGGTGGTTGTGCCGGTCGGCGGAGCCAGGGCAGGCTGGTGGGGGCTGGCAGCAGGGTGGCTGTCCTGGCTGGCCACCGCATCCTTCTTGAAGGCCCCTGGCGGCTTGTGGGCAGTGCGGGGCAGGGTGTGGAGCACAGGGGGGCCCTGCAGGCAGTGCTGAGGCGCGGGGCGGCGCGGTGGCGGGGGGCCGGGGCGGGCGGGGACATGCAGCAGGCAGGAGCCTGTGGGGTAGAGGGGCTCCCCCTGGAGCACGGCCCACGGCCCCAGGCCCATGGGCTGGTGGGGCAGCAGCGTCCCCGTCAGCACCTGCTGTCCCCAGCCATAGGCAGGGGGACAGGGAGCAGGCCTGGTGGGGAGCTGCGCCCCGTGGGGGAGCTGCACCACGGGAGAGAGCTGCACCTCGTGGGGGAGCTGCACGACACGGGGGAGCGGCGCCATCGGGAGGAGCTGCACCACGGGGGGAAGCGGCAGCACGCCAGGGAGCTGGACCAGCTGGCCCGGGGCCCCCAGGGGCCCCGGCACCCCCTGCCAGACAGTGGCCTGGGCCGGCTGGGAGGTGACAGCGTGCGCCCGAGCAGGCCCGCGGGACAGCGGCAGCCCTGGGCCAGAGGAGGGCAGCACGCTGGCAGTGACCGGTGGCGGCATGGCCGGGGCGCTGGAGCTCACGCTGGGCACCTCCGATGCCCTCGGCAGCCGGAGAGGGAACCTGTCTGTTGGGGGAAGCACAGAGGAGCAATGGGGTGAGAGCTTGGCGGGCAGAGGCGGCTGGGGGGCTACCTGGAGGGCAGGAGCACCGGGAGGAGTGGGAGCCTGCTGCTGTACCTGCCATGGCGCTTGGTCCAGGTGGGGTTTGCTGGGGGCAAGCAGCCCTCGTCTCCACGGCGCTCATTCCGCCAGCAGCTGCTGCAGCCAGCCTTGCGCTGGGTTGATTTTTCCTACTGCAACAGCTGCCCATCTCAAGCATTGCCCATCCTGCCCATGCTTTCCTGTCCCGAAGGATGGGTTCCCACCCCCACAACGGTTTTTCATCCCAACGGTGGTTTGCCATCCGCATGATGGCTTCCCATCCCAAGGGTGCTTTCCCAGCCCCGGGATGGTGTCCTAGCCCAGCGGTTGCTGGCTCTCGGTCAGGCTGTCCCTGGCTTTTTGGGGCCCTGGCTGCTGGGACCCCCAGGGCACGTTACCAAGAGTCCCGTCCTTAACCATTTCATCAACCAGCCTTTAGAGGATGAAAGTGTATTAGATTGGTTTGTGGAGAGGGGGGGGGGGAGAGAGAGAGAGAGAGACGCGGAGTTCACGTGATCCCCTGCAATGTGATGAGGTAGTGGAGTTTTCCTGGAGGCTGTGGTATTGTTCACGCTGAAGGAAAAGAAAGGACAGCACAGCCCGGCCCTGGAAAGAAGGAGGTTGCTTCCGGGAAGCTTAGAGCTGTCCATGACGGAGAAAGGATCCCCCAGGCCCAGCAAGATAACGGCAGCATCCTAGCCCCTCTGCCACGTCTTTGAAACCCTGCCGGCGTCGTCCGGCCTCCGAGATCAGGAACTGTAGCGAGACGGAGTACGGGGAGATGCGGCTCGGTAGACAAGCAGCAAGAATGCTGCAAAAGTAGAGCTGCTTTGCAAAGTTGGCCTGTGATTAGGAGTGGGTAGCGTGGGTGGGAGTGATCAGTCAAGTGGTCTGGTACCTGACCGAGTGAAGGGTCCAAGAACCCTGTGTAAAGGCACACTGGGGCTGCCCCAGTTGGGCTGGGACCCGGCACGTGCGTGAAAGAATCTTGGCCCCTGTATTTGGACCCTTTGCGTCCTAGCCTCTGGCCTCGGTCGGCACGGGCCGTTTGGGAGTTGCTGGTGAGAGCGGCTCAGGGCTGGCGTGTGGGCAGGGGTTTTTGGTGGATGAGGTCCGGGCAGCGCCGGACGAGGCCATAGAGGGGGGCCGAGCGAGCCGTGCAGCCGTTGCAGCGGCAGCTGCGGGATCTCGGCACGCGAGCCTTGGCCAGCGACGCCCGCTGGCCGGCCACGGGGCGAGCTGCGTTTTGCGCGCTCAGCCTGCCTCTGCCTGGCCCCCTGGGGCGGCCGCGGCTCCTTGCCAGGGCCGGATCCAGCTGGCCGGCAGTGATGCTGGTGCTGGGGCGGTGCTGGTGATGGCGGTACCGGGGCGGTGATGCCGGTAGTGGGGCAGTGCTGGAGGGCTGCGTCCTCCCGGCGTTGGTGCGAATCAGTGTGGTTTCTCCCACGGGCGCCTGCCACCCGGAGCGATGCCCCGTCTACCCATCGTCTGGGTGGCCATCCCCAGCCCAGCTCAGCCACCCGCGGGGTGGGCAGAGGCTGCGTTAAACCCCCCGCACCCCACCCCCCCCGCTGAGCAAATGGCCGCAGGCAGAGAGAGGCGCTGCAAAGTGAACACGCAAGCCTTTTAATGACTGAAAGAAGAACCGGGGGGATGTGGGAGAGGGCTGGGGATGGAGCGGGTGGGTGCAGGTCCCTGCCTGTGCATCTGCTCTGTGCGTGGGTGCTAGGGGGGACGGTGCTGGAGCGGTGGCTTATGGGTAGCCATAGGCGTCGGCTATCTCCATGTCGATCTCCCTCTGCACAAAAAACTGCAGCTGCCCCAGTGTCATCTGCAGGGCCGCCCGCTGCCGCTCCTCCTGGGCCAGCTTCTTGAGGCGCTCCCGCTCGGGCCGCTGCTCAGGCGTGATGGGCACGGACTCCTCCTGCTCCTCCAGCGGGGTGGGCCTAGCCCGGGGCCAGCGGGAGTCAGGCGGCAGCGCGGAGTCGGCGGGAGGGCGCGGCAGGCGCGACGGCATGTGCAGCTGCTGCGGCAGCCCCTCCCGCGGGGTTTGGCCCCCGTGGGCGACAGGCGCAGCCAGGTGGGCCGCTTGGGTTTGGCGGCAGCCCCGGTGCGCGCCTTGCTGCTCGATGGCGCCGCCGGTGCCGTCTCCTTCTCGCCGTCAGCTGGGGCCTCGGAGGCAGCCGGCCCCTCGCCGTCTGTCGGGGCAGGGGGCAGGGGCCTGGGGACCTTGGGGGGCACGCTGGGGCCGGCCTGGGGCTGCGGCTGGGGCGGTTGGCGCACGGGCCCCACCGCCTTCACCCTTTGCCCCAGCGGGTGGAAGCTTTGGATGGAGGCCAGCAGGTGGGCCCTCAGGTCGGAGCGGGGCGTCCTCGGCCCCCGCAGTGTTTTGGCCTGGACCTTTTTGCGCAGCAGGCTGTCGTGGGGTCGCATGGCGCGGGGATGCGTGCTGCGCGCCTTCTCGAGCAGCAGCGGGCGGGGTGGGCGGGTGGGCGGCGGGGGCGGGGCGCTTTGCCCCCCGGCGTCCCCAGGGCTTCTGGGTGGCTGGAGCACCGAGGCGGGCCCATTGGTGTCCTCAGATGCCCTGCGCTTGGTGCCGCCCGCTTGGTGCGCGCCGCTGCCCACCTGCTGCCCGCTGCCACCCGCCGCCTCGCCGTCCCTGTCCGGCTTCCCCTCCGGTGGGGTTTTGGAGTGTTTTGCCACCCGGCACACCACCACCTTCTTCTTCTTGGGCGGCCTGTTGTCCCGCGGGGAGGTGTCTTGCGTCTTGGGGGTGCCGGCCGGCGCGGGGTGCTTGGCCTGCTTGCCGCCCGCCTTGCCCGATCTGGGCACCACCCGGCAGGAGGTGACGCCCGGCGGCAGCGGCAAGCAGGTCAAAAGCACGCGGGGCTGCCTCCGCAGTGCCTCCTGCACCTCTTGGTGGGGCTTCCTCTTGGGGTCCAGCGAGGGGGATGTCGGCAGCCCCGCCCAGGAGGGGTCGGCGTCCCCTAGCATGGCTGCCGCCGCTTGGTGCTGGGGGCAGTCGCCCTGCGCCCTGTCGTGCGGGAAGCTGGGGAGCCGGTTGAGGAAGGCGGTGGTGTCGGGGCCGCCGGGGCCATGGGGGTCGTCGGGGACATCGGGGGCGGTGGCCTCGCTGTCCCCCAGCATGGGCGCTGCTGCTGGCTCCTTGGTGCCGCTGCCCCCTGCCCTGTACTCGTTGAGGTGAGGGAGGTTGATGAGGGAGGTGGTGAAGTCGGGGCCGTCGGGCCATCGGGGACGGTGTCCTCGCTGTCCCCCATCCCCGCCACCACCGCTCGCTCCTTGGGGCAGCCGCCCTTCGGCACGTACTGGGAGAGGTCGGGGAGCTGGTGGCCCAAGGCGGTGAAGCTGGGGCTGTCGGAGATGCCAGGGACGGCCTCGGTGCCGTGCGCGGTTTGGAGGCAGGCGAGCGTCTCGTTGACGTTGGTGTCACCTGGCTGCTGAGGAAAGGCCTCTGCGAAGGTGTGTGGCCCCTGCTGGGACAGGTGCGCGGGCTTCTGCAGGGCCGCCAGGGTGGTCACCGCTGCTGAAAAAGCAAACCAAGCCAAGCCAAGCCCGTGGCGATGCAAGGTTTCCTGGGCGCGGTCCGCGCGCCCGCGGGCTCTGCCACCCGCAGCTGCTCACCTTTGGGCTTGGTGGTGGTTGTGCCGGTCGGCGGAGCCAGGGCAGGCTGGTGGGGGCTGGCAGCAGGGTGGCTGTCCTGGCTGGCCACCGCATCCTTCTTGAAGGCCCCTGGCGGCTTGTGGGCAGTGCGGGGCAGGGTGTGGAGCACAGGGGGGCCCTGCAGGCAGTGCTGAGGCGCGGGGCGGCGCGGTGGCGGGGGGCCGGGGCGGGCGGGGACATGCAGCAGGCAGGAGCCTGTGGGGTAGAGGGGCTCCCCCTGGAGCACGGCCCACGGCCCCAGGCCCATGGGCTGGTGGGGCAGCAGCGTCCCCGTCAGCACCTGCTGTCCCCAGCCATAGGCAGGGGGACAGGGAGCAGGCCTGGTGGGGAGCTGCGCCCCGTGGGGGAGCTGCACCACGGGAGAGAGCTGCACCTCGTGGGGGAGCTGCACGACACGGGGGAGCGGCGCCATCGGGAGGAGCTGCACCACGGGGGGAAGCGGCAGCACGCCAGGGAGCTGGACCAGCTGGCCCGGGGCCCCCAGGGGCCCCGGCACCCCCTGCCAGACAGTGGCCTGGGCCGGCTGGGAGGTGACAGTGTGCGCCCGAGCAGGCCCGCGGGACAGCGGCAGCCCTGGGCCAGAGGAGGGCAGCACGCTGGCAGTGACCGGTGGCGGCATGGCCGGGGCGCTGGAGCTCACGCTGGGCACCTCCGATGCCCTCGGCAGCCGGAGAGGGAACCTGTCTGTTGGGGGAAGCACAGAGGAGCAATGGGGTGAGAGCTTGGCGGGCAGAGGCGGCTGGGGGGCTACCTGGAGGGCAGGAGCACCGGGAGGAGTGGGAGCCTGCTGCTGTACCTGCCATGGCGCTTGGTCCAGGTGGGGTTTGCTGGGGGCAAGCAGCCCTCGTCTCCACGGCGCTCATTCCGCCAGCAGCTGCTGCAGCCAGCCTTGCGCTGGGTTGATTTTTCCTACTGCAACAGCTGCCCATCTCAAGCATTGCCCATCCTGCCCATGCTTTCCTGTCCCGAAGGATGGGTTCCCACCCCCACAACGGTTTTTCATCCCAACGGTGGTTTGCCATCCGCATGATGGCTTCCCATCCCAAGGGTGCTTTCCCAGCCCCGGGATGGTGTCCTAGCCCAGCGGTTGCTGGCTCTCGGTCAGGCTGTCCCTGGCTTTTTGGGGCCCTGGCTGCTGGGACCCCCAGGGCACGTTACCAAGAGTCCCGTCCTTAACCATTTCATCAACCAGCCTTTAGAGGATGAAAGTGTATTAGATTGGTTTGTGGAGAGGGGGGGGGGGGGGGAGAGAGAGAGAGAGAGACGCGGAGTTCACGTGATCCCCTGCAATGTGATGAGGTAGTGGAGTTTTCCTGGAGGCTGTGGTATTGTTCACGCTGAAGGAAAAGAAAGGACAGCACAGCCCGGCCCTGGAAAGAAGGAGGTTGCTTCCGGGAAGCTTAGAGCTGTCCATGACGGAGAAAGGATCCCCCAGGCCCAGCAAGATAACGGCAGCATCCTAGCCCCTCTGCCACGTCTTTGAAACCCTGCCGGCGTCGTCCGGCCTCCGAGATCAGGAACTGTAGCGAGACGGAGTACGGGGAGATGCGGCTCGGTAGACAAGCAGCAAGAATGCTGCAAAAGTAGAGCTGCTTTGCAAAGTTGGCCTGTGATTAGGAGTGGGTAGCGTGGGTGGGAGTGATCAGTCAAGTGGTCTGGTACCTGACCGAGTGAAGGGTCCAAGAACCCTGTGTAAAGGCACACTGGGGCTGCCCCAGTTGGGCTGGGACCCGGCACGTGCGTGAAAGAATCTTGGCCCCTGTATTTGGACCCTTTGCGTCCTAGCCTCTGGCCTCGGTCGGCACGGGCCGTTTGGGAGTTGCTGGTGAGAGCGGCTCAGGGCTGGCGTGTGGGCAGGGGTTTTTGGTGGATGAGGTCCGGGCAGCGCCGGACGAGGCCATAGAGGGGGGCCGAGCGAGCCGTGCAGCCGTTGCAGCGGCAGCTGCGGGATCTCGGCACGCGAGCCTTGGCCAGCGACGCCCGCTGGCCGGCCACGGGGCGAACTGCGTTTTGCGCGCTCAGCCTGCCTCTGCCTGGCCCCCTGGGGCGGCCGCGGCTCCTTGCCAGGGCCGGATCCAGCTGGCCGGCAGTGATGCTGGTGCTGGGGCGGTGCTGGTGATGGCGGTACCGGGGCGGTGATGCCGGTAGTGGGGCAGTGCTGGAGGGCTGCGTCCTCCCGGCGTTGGTGCGAATCAGTGTGGTTTCTCCCACGGGCGCCTGCCACCCGGAGCGATGCCCCGTCTACCCATCGTCTGGGTGGCCATCCCCAGCCCAGCTCAGCCACCCGCGGGGTGGGCAGAGGCTGCGTTAAACCCCCCGCACCCCACCCCCCCCGCTGAGCAAATGGCCGCAGGCAGAGAGAGGCGCTGCAAAGTGAACACGCAAGCCTTTTAATGACTGAAAGAAGAACCGGGGGGATGTGGGAGAGGGCTGGGGATGGAGCGGGTGGGTGCAGGTCCCTGCCTGTGCATCTGCTCTGTGCGTGGGTGCTAGGGGGGACGGTGCTGGAGCGGTGGCTTATGGGTAGCCATAGGCGTCGGCTATCTCCATGTCGATCTCCCTCTGCACAAAAAACTGCAGCTGCCCCAGTGTCATCTGCAGGGCCGCCCGCTGCCGCTCCTCCTGGGCCAGCTTCTTGAGGCGCTCCCGCTCGGGCCGCTGCTCAGGCGTGATGGGCACGGACTCCTCCTGCTCCTCCAGCGGGGTGGGCCTAGCCCGGGGCCAGCGGGAGTCAGGCGGCAGCGCGGAGTCGGCGGGAGGGCGCGGCAGGCGCGACGGCATGTGCAGCTGCTGCGGCAGCCCCTCCCGCGGGGTTTGGCCCCCCGTGGGCGACAGGCGCAGCCAGGTGGGCCGCTTGGGTTTGGCGGCAGCCCCGGTGCGCGCCTTGCTGCTCGATGGCGCCGCCGGTGCCGTCTCCTTCTCGCCGTCAGCTGGGGCCTCGGAGGCAGCCGGCCCCTCGCCGTCTGTCGGGGCAGGGGGCAGGGGCCTGGGGACCTTGGGGGGCACGCTGGGGCCGGCCTGGGGCTGCGGCTGGGGCGGTTGGCGCACGGGCCCCACCGCCTTCACCCTTTGCCCCAGCGGGTGGAAGCTTTGGATGGAGGCCAGCAGGTGGGCCCTCAGGTCGGAGCGGGGCGTCCTCGGCCCCCGCAGTGTTTTGGCCTGGACCTTTTTGCGCAGCAGGCTGTCGTGGGGTCGCATGGCGCGGGGATGCGTGCTGCGCGCCTTCTCGAGCAGCAGCGGGCGGGGTGGGCGGGTGGGCGGCGGGGGCGGGGCGCTTTGCCCCCCGGCGTCCCCAGGGCTTCTGGGTGGCTGGAGCACCGAGGCGGGCCCATTGGTGTCCTCAGATGCCCTGCGCTTGGTGCCGCCTGCTTGGTGCGCGCCGCTGCCCACCTGCTGCCCACCTGTGGGCAGAGGCTGTGTTAACCCCCCCCCCCAGTCACCTGTAGAGAACCGGTACGAAATGCGGTTTTGTCTCGACATTGCCGCTGTAGCACTATCCAGCGTTGTGCTTCGAGAAAGCCCTCTTCTCCACAGTTTTGAGAAAAACAACCTCGTGCACCTTCGCAGGGACTAAAGGCGTGGAAAGAGCAGAGGCGGGAGCAGTACGTCCGTGAGAAACCGCACGTACGCATTTGTGGTCCGCGCATCCGTGAGAGCCCCTATATAAGGAGCACACGTGCCCCTCGGCTGGGGCGGCAGCGGCATGCGCGATCACTCCTTCCGTTCCTTCACCCTCAAGGCCCCCCCCCCCTCCGTCCCCGACGAAGCCTTAGGCCACCAAAGACCCAGCGGAAGATCATCGGACTCGGAGTGGTGGTGATAAACTCCTTCTTCTCTCTCTCTCTCTCTCTCCCCTATTCTTTTCCTCTCCTCCCTTGCCCTCCCTCCTCCCTCCATTCTCTTCTCCCCTCAAATAAAAGTAAAATGTTGTACGACATCTGACCGATTCCAGCGTCTTAATCTCGTCCCTGGGATCGTATTGAAACCTTACCTGACATTGGATCGGAACAGATTCCTAAAAACTTACTAACTTGCTGGACCACTTGTGATATGAAATGTGGTCCCTTGTCAGAGGACATTGCCTCTGGTTCTCCAAATCTAGGAATAACTTCCTTTAACAGAATTCTTTTTACCTCTCGGGCTTTATTTGTTCTGCAGGGGAAGGCTTCAGGCCACCCAGAAAAAGTGTCAGTTAATACTAGCAAATTCCTATATCCCCCTTTTCTGGGGAGTTCCGAGAAATCTATCTGCCAGTTTTGACCTGGAACATTTCCTTTGCTGATATTTCCAAATTTCACACGGTTTTCTACTTTTGGGTTGTTCTTTAAGCATACTTC
This sequence comes from Nipponia nippon, assembly GCF_047370975.1. NCBI lineage: Eukaryota > Metazoa > Chordata > Aves > Pelecaniformes > Threskiornithidae > Nipponia > Nipponia nippon. The sequence goes on from NW_028262403.1 coordinate 204,444, forward strand.
ACATCTATTAACTACAGTCTTTAGAGTCTGATAGAAATTTCTAGCTACAATTTGCTTAAGAAGAGAGTTGGTTAAGGTTTCAGTTCCCCAATGAGTTTTGTCGTGCTCTGTTTTTATAAGTTCCCATAATATGCTAAAGGGAACTATTATTCTGTTATCTTTCAACAGTGCCCATCCTGATGGGCTGATTTCAGCTCCTAAGTTAGTCATCAGCTTTTGATCCTTTTCATCACATTCAATTGTTTCAGGTAGTGGCAAAGATTTTTCAGGAATTATGCTTAATACCTCACCTTGTTCTGCAGCTCGCCTGCCCTTGTAATCAGCCAATTTCCCACTTCCCTGTCAGTGTTACCTTCCTGATGTCCTTTGCAGTGCATAATTGCCACTGCTGACAGAAGTTGTACAGCATCTAAAAGTCGCAAAATTCGATCAGCACATTTTATACCTTTCCCTTGAGCAGTCAAGAGTCCTCGTTCCTTCCAAATTGCTCCATGGGCATGGACTACACCCAAGGCATATTTTGAATCCGTCCAGATATTTACTCGCAGCCCTTCGGCCAGCTCCAACGCTCTCCCTAGGGCAATTATTTCATTTCAGCTCGTTGTGCAGATGTGCCCTTAGGGAGTGACTTCGCTTCCACCAGTCGCTCTGTGGTGGTTCCAGCACATCCTGCCATTCGAACTCCGTTCTTTACGAAACTGCTCCCATCAGTATACCCTGTTCGGTCGGCTTCCTCCAGTGGCTCCTCCTTCAGGTCTGCTCTGCTTGCATATACGGTTTCTATAGTTTCTATACAATCATGCACGATGGTCTCCATTTCCTGTTTATCACTTGAAATGGAAGCAGGGTTGATAATTGTAGATGTAACGATTTCCATATCATCCTGTTCCATCCAAACTGCTTGATATGTCAAGAATCTTGATAGTGAAAGCCAGGGTCCCCCTTTTTGTTCTAAAACGGAGGTTACAGTGTGGGAAGTGTGCACAATCATCTTTTGTCCCAAAGGAAGTTTTTGAGCTTCTTGGACAATCCAAACAACGGCGGCCACTGCCCAAAGGCATCCCGGCCATCCTTTGCTTACTTCATCCAATTGTTTAGAGAAGTATGCTACAGCTCATTTATAAGGACCCAGCTTCTGGGCCAGAATTCCCAGAGCCACTCCTTGCCTTTCATACGAGAACAGCCAGAGAGGTTTCGTTCCATCTGGCAGGCCCAAAGCTGGAGCTTTCATTAGCTCCAATTTCAGTTCCTTGAATGCCCTCTCAGCTTCATCAGTCCATAGTAATTGTGTCTGGCTATTTTCAACAGTTCATACAGAGGTTTAACCAAAAGTCCATAATTAGAGATCCATAACCGGCACCAACCTGTCATTCCCAAAAGGCTTTGAAGCTCTTTTACCGTGTTGGGTTCTGGAGTTCTGCAGATAGCTTCCTTTCGGTCATTCCCGAGCTGTCTTTGTCCCTTAGAAATCACGAATCCCAGGTATATCACTTCCTTCTTCACGATTTGGGCTTTCTGTAATGAGACTCGATAACCACTGAATCCCAGAAAGTGCAACAAGCTCACAGTCCGTTCCTTACACTCTTCATCCTTTTCTGTGGCTATTAATGTATCATCCACATACGGCAAAAGAATCCCGTTTCCTGGGGGCCTCTCCCAGGTCTCTAATTCCTTAGCTAATTGATTTCCAAAAAATGGTAGGGCTGTTTTTAAACCCTTGGGGTAACACTGTCCAGGTCAGTTGGGTTTTTCGTCCTGTATCAGGGTTTTCCCATTCAAAGGCAAATAAATTGCAGCTTTCTGGAGCCAAGGTAAGGCAAAAGAATGCATCCTTAATTGAAATCTAATACAGTAAACCATTGAGAGTACAGGGGTTTGCCACTACTGGATACTAATCTTCACCTATTTGATTTATTGCCCGCAAATCTTGCCCCAATGGGTAAGTTTTGCCGTCAGGCTTTTTGACAGGCAGCATGGGAGTGTTATATTCTGAAGAGCATTCAGTTAATAGTCCAAATTTTATAAACTCTTCTATAATACTTTGTAGCCCTCGCCCATCTTCCAATTTCAAGGGGTATTGCTTTATCTTAACAGGTCGTGCCCCTCCTTTGAGTTTAACAACAACCAATTCAGCATTTTTAGCCTTTCCAGGCATTCCTGAGGCCCACGCTCCTGGGCATACCTGGTCTTTTATTTCTTGAGTAATTTCTTCTTCTTTAATTTGGGGTCAGTAAGAAGCAAACTTAAAATTTCAGTCTGATTTTCATCTGGTATTTTAAATTCAGTTTCCCCGTTTCTAAATTTTATTTCGGCATTTAGTTGTTCTAATAGGTGTCTCCCCAGCAATGGTCTAGGAGCCTCAGGCAGGTGGAGAAATTTGTGAATCCCCACACTCTTCCCAATTCTAAATTTTAATGGTCTCAAGAAAAAAACCTTTTCAACCTGCCCAGTTGCTCCCACAACATGAACATTTTGTTTACTTAGAGGTAACAAGGTTTGATTCAATGCAGAGAATGTGGCTAACGGAGCCACTATCTCCTTTCCCAGTTTCCTTCTGTCCTCCCCTCCCCATTCCGATATACTCTCCACGCTTCCTCCAGCAACTTTTCTAAATTCCTTATGTCTGGTTCCCTACGTTTCTCAAGTTTCTTTCCGATATCATTAGTGGATTGTCCCAGAAACAGAGATACCAGCTGCTGTGTGGCAGCTTCTGACTAGTAGTAAATCTTCTCACAGCAGCCCATAAGCGATCTAAAAACTCCGTGGGCGTTTCAGTCTGCCCCTGCTTGACAGCATACAGAGCTGACCAGTTAACTGCCTTTGGGATCGCATGTTCTATTCCAAATTTGATCCAGGTTCAGTATCGTTGCAATCAAACAGTACGGAGCTGGATCATTAGGGTCCCAACCTGGGTCCCTGGAGGGCGCATGATCTTCAGCTGTGCCCTGTAAAACTCGTCCCTCAATCTGTGTTTCTACAGGAGCTCGGGCTGCCTTTAATACAAGCTGCTTCTCAGGTTCAGTCCTAGCATCTAGCATAAGATCCACATCTTTCCAATCCGGGTCCAAGTTCTTAGTAATCCACTCAAACCTTTTTGCAGCCCCACTTGGGTCCTCCCTGTACCTCTTCACTGCATCCTTCCACTTATCCACATCATCCATCCGGAAAGGCACTTTTCTTCCGCCTTTCTGGGTTTCTCTTTCACCTTCCAACACCTCTGTCCAATACTACATGCTGAACAACATCGCTTCAACTTCCCGAACTCTTTCTGATTTTCCTTTTCCAAAGCCAACACCATGGGATCTTGGGGAGCAAAATTAAAACCACAATCTTTCTGCCACTCGGGGTGATTTCGAAGGGTGAAAACGTATCCACATACAGAGCTTCGTCCCATTTTCCCTCCCTCCTTAAAAATAATAGGAGTTGCAGCAAGGCATTAGACTTCAGAGTCCCATTCAAAGGCCACTTTTCTTCATCATCTAATTTATACAATGGCCATCACTGATTACAATACTTAATTAGAGTTTTCTTATTCACATTTCTTGCAGGAGGACCCCCTCTGCCCTTCCAGTGATATAAAATGCAACCTAATGGAGATTTCTTTGGTATCTCTTTACTTTGTTGTGACCCTCCCTTTTATTGGTCCCTGTTCTCTCCTGTATTCCCGCAGTATTTTAACAGTTAGTTCCACCGTCCACACTTTACCACTTAGAGGGTTACAGAATTACTGTTTTACATCCATACAATCTTTTTCTTTCGCTTCGTCCATCTCCGTCCGTTTCCCTTGCGGGACAACGAAACCACGGATCAGGACTCCGCACTCACTTTGTACTAAGAGTACGTCTCATTCACGCACGCACAGGACGGTATAGACACTTTTGACAACAAAAACGCTCACATACCAATACAATGAACAAAAATCCTAAAAGCAAACACACAGCAACTACTTGTCCTTATAACATGCCAAACACAATCCCAAAACCAAATAACCGAGTTCCAAAGCCAAGATCCAATGTATCCAAATGCAAGTGTTCCAAATGAGCACCGAAGTGCTCCCAAGCGTATACCTTTAAGGCGCTAGCAGCCCGGTATACTCCACCAAGTGTGAACCACTCACGGCTTACAGGGGTTTCCAACAAATGACTAGTCCCAAACCAAATTTCAGAAAGAATACCTTTTTCTGAAGATGGTCCTTATCTGCTCCCGCAGTGATCCTCCGATTGAGAGAAGGAGTCCCTCCGGAAATTTTCTGGGGGTACCCTAGGGAATCCCGTTCTCAACGGGTCCTGCAGCCAAACAGAGAGGGTCCCACCTGGGTCGCCAAAACTGATACAAACATTCACGGGTGCTTCTCCTCACAGTCTGAATCTCCCCAAGGGAGAAACCGAGTATTCAGAGAGTCCCTGAAATGAAACTCAATAGCAATGAAGTCACTATTAAGCAGGTATTCTTCATTGCAGCGCTGGGCAGCACTGGGGATTCTCCACCATAAGCGCTCCAACGATTTGGTAGACCTTCAGAGATTATATACTATAAAGTCCTACATATTCACAGAAATTCCAAGAAATCGTTTACATAAACATGAGAATTCCTGGAACTCATTAACATATGCAAATGTCCGATCTGCATGCACAGTCGTCTCCCGTGGTGGTCTTCAAGTGCTCTTTGGGAGTCTTCAGATGAAGGCTCGTAGTCTTCTTCACTGTGTTCACTGACCGACCCTTGCTTCTCTGCAAACTCAGTCCTAGGATCACCTAAACGGTGTCCTTCAAGGCTGTTGTCATTCTTTTGTGACTTCCGGTCTTCCATGCATTTCTTCTCCCAAGGCCCAGTTGTCTGAGATGGGATTATCCCGGAGCCCCCTTATCTTACAACCATTCTAACTACACTCTAAATCACATAGGCCTTTCTTTTGTATAGTTAACTGATTAAGATATTTAAAATATCTTCCTTGCCCCTAGGCTTTCATTCTTTCAGGAAGCATTTTCATGCAGTAGCTTTGTCTATCTTGGCTTTAACCCTTTCAGGGGTGCTGGCCCCGAGGCAGTCCCTGGGCCCAGGAGGCTCAGGGGGCTGTCCCTGCCCTTGCTGGCCATGCACCGGGCACAGCTGCTGGGCGTCCCGCTAAATACAGCTGGACATTCAGACTGCGTCGTGAAGGCTCTTTGTACCATAGCCATTCATTTGGTTGTGGGGATGCCAGAGGTGAAAGCAAGGCTTTGGGTTCCCTCTGCGTGAACTGTGCAGAGACGTAGAGCACGTGCAGGATGGCCTCGCCGCTCCTGACCGATGCACCAAGGGACATTTGCTACTCCTCTGCTTATGGTGAGGTCTTCTTCTGGGAAAGAAGTCCCAAATTGTTTTCTCTTCTTGACCGTCTTTTTCCTTGCACTCAAGAGCTTTTCTCCTCCTTTGGCCTTCACCCTCAAGACCTTTCCTGAAAGTGACGGCAGCCCTCTCAGCCTTTGTCTTGCTCCTGCTCGTCGTCTTCACCTCAGCTAGATAGTCCTGAAGGATCCCTGGAGGTCCCTGCCAACTCAACCCTTCTCTTCTCTTCTCTTCTCTTCTCTTCTCTTCTCTTCTCTTCTCTTCTCTTCTCTTCTCTTCTCTTCTCTTCTCTTCTCTTCTCTTCGCTTCTCTTCTCCTCTCTTCTCTTCGCTTCTCTTCTCCTCTCTTCGCTTCTCTTCGCTTCTCTTCGCTTCTCTTCGCTTCTCTTCGCTTCTCTTCTCTCTTCTCTTCTCTCTTCTCTTCTCCTCTCCTCTCCTCTCTTCTCTTCTCTTCTCTTCTCTTCTCTTCTCTTCTCTTCTCTTCTCTTCTCTTCTCTTCTCTTCTCTACTCTTCTCTTCTCTTCTCTTCTCTTCTCTTCTCTTCTCTTCTCTTCTCTTCTCTTCTCTTCTCTTCTCTTCTCTTCTCTTCTCTTCTCTTCTCTTCTCTTCTCTTCTCTTCTCTTCTCTTCTCTTCTCTTCTCTTCTCTTCTCTCCTTCTCCTCTCCTCTCCTCTCCTCTCCTCTCCTCTCCTCTCCTCTCCTCTCCTCTCCTCTCCTCTCCTCTCCTCCTTCCTTCCCTTCCCTTCCCTTCCTTCCCTTCCTTCCTTCCCTTCCCTTCCCTTCCTTCCTTCCTTCCCTTCCTTCCCTTCCCTTCCCTTCCTTCCTTCCCTTCCCTTCCCTTCCTTCCCTTCCCTTCCTTCCTTCCCTTCCCTTCCCTCCCCTCCCCTCCCCTCCTTCCTTCCCTTCCCTTCCCTTCCCTTCCCTTCCTTCCTTCCCTTCCCTTCCTTCCCTTCCCTCCCCTCCCCTCCCCTTCCTTCCCTTCCCTTCCCTTCCTTCCCTTCCCTTCCCTTCCTTCCTTCCCTTCCCTTCCCTTCCCTTCCTTCCTTCCCTTCCCTTCCCTTCCCTTCCTTCCTTCCTTCCCTTCCCTTCCTTCCCTTCCCTTCCTTCCTTCCCTTCCCTTCCCTTCCTTCCCTTCCCTTCCTTCCCTTCCTTCCTTCCCTTCCTTCCTTCCCTTCCCTTCCCTTCCCTTCCCTTCCCTTCCCTTCCCTTCCCTTCCTTCCTTCCCTTCCCTTCCCTTCCCTTCCCTTCCCTTCCCTTCCTTCCTTCCCTTCCCTTCCCTTCCCTTCCTTCCCTTCCCTTCCCTTCCCTTCCTTCCTTCCCTTCCCTTCCCTTCCCTTCCCTTCCCTTCCTTCCTTCCCTTCCCTTCCCTTCCCTTCCCTTCCCTTCCCTTCCTTCCCTTCCCTTCCCTTCCCTTCCCTTCCCTTCCCTTCCCTTCCCTTCCCTTCCCTTCCCTTCCCTTCCCTTCCCTTCTCTTCTCTTCTCTTCTCTTCTCTTCTCTCCTCTCCTCTTCTCTCCTCTTCTCTTCTCTTCCCTGCACTCACGATGAGGCGCATAGCAAGGAGACCACTCTTTGCCTGAAATGCCAGGGGGTTTACAGCTCCAGAAACACTTTCGAGGACACAAATCAAAAGGGATACAAGTAGACACAGGATTTTATTTTAGTTTACTTGATTTTACTTTATTTTATTTTCTGTCTTCTTATGTTGGTTTATGTTATTTTAGTTTAGTTTCTTTCATGTGATGTTATTGTATTTGATTTTATTACATTTTCTTTGGGTTTATTTTTTATTATTTTATTTTATGTTGGTTAATCTTACTTTACTTTACCTTGCTTTATGCGTTTTTATTTTATTTTGTTGTTTTCTTTTACTATTACTTCATTTTATCTGATTTTATCTGATTTTATCTGATTTTATCTGAGGCTATTTTGCTGAATCTCTTTCAGAGCCGATGCTCACAAGCATTAACACAATGCGCCTGTGTAGCCAGGAGCAGGCTGATGTGTTCTTCAGTTTAGTTGGAAAAATCATGCCCTGCAGTGTGGCAAAGGAAAGCCGCAGAAAGGAGCAGCAGGAATACGGGCCAAGCAGTCCCTCGTTTCTCAACAGTGCAGAAGAACTTGAAGAAGGAGGCTGGGTCCCGACCACCCCCAGCAAGGTAGAAGAAGAAGAGGGGTGTGGTGCCCTGGGGTATTTTCACAAGTAGGACACGTGTCGATGACAAGCACACCTTTTGCCTTCCAAAACTTGCTCCGCTGTGCTTCTTGGCCAGGGAGGCAGGAAAAGCGCTCTCCTGCTTGGATCGCATGCAGGGAGAGCCGAAAAGCGGCAGCTGCGGAGGGCGCAGCAAGCCTGGAGCCCTTCCAAGCACAGGCTGTTTTGCACAAGCAAGAACACCTCGGGCAACGGAGCCAAGGGAAGAGCAGAGCTCGCTCCTGCTCCAAAGCTGCAATGGGCAAAAGAGCCAGGGAGCGCCAGGGCACGAGTGGCGCCTCGGAGGTGCAAGAGCAGCAGGCAAGAACTGAGCCCCAAGGGCCCAGAGGAGCCCTGACAAGGGGCTGCGCTCAATGCTGTTAGAGGAGAAGCAGCAACCCCCCGGGGGCCACCCTGGGCGTCCGCCCCGGGAGTCTAGAAAGCGTCCTCCCCCCGCATGCAGGGCACAAGGGCCACCTTCGTGGAACAGGAGCAGCAGGCACCTAGCCAAAATGGCCCAAAGGAGCCCTGGCAAGGGG